>NC_084974.1:30418217-30445717 GCF_963691925.1 Scomber scombrus | reverse complement strand
TGTTTTTTTCCTTTTTCTTTTTTACCATAACAAGTATCGGTCATGTAGAGTCTCGTCAAGCATCAGACAAGGTCAATGTTTTACCTGCAGATTGTGTGCTGTCAGCGGGGGGAATAATTGAAGGTGCGACCAGATTGCACACAGCGAGGCTGCCGTCAACACCTGCATCAATCTGCTGCTTGACGGGTGGATCAGATGTCCCGCAAATTCAAAAATACAGTCTGCATCTCGCTTTCATGGTTGATGTGGTTTTGACACAGATTAGTGCGACAGAAACGCTTGATTAGAGATGCATTTTAGCAATAAATGAAGATTGCATTTTCATAAACGTGCAAAAGAGGCTGATTCATGAAAGAAATTGAACTAACAGACACTGACTGTTAGCTCCAAAACCACTTAATCCTCTTTATATAATGCAACTGCAAACTACCTGTTTAGAAAGCCCATTATTTTTAAATACAATTTATTTCCAATAGCAAATGGGTCAATTATGTCTTCTGTGTCCATGTGGTTTAGTTTAAATTTAAATGGGTTAAAATGTGAAAATAAACGTATGAATAACTTGCACACATTCTTCTTTTTTGTGGACCCAGCATCAAATTTCTGCTTTTAATCCATGTTGAGAGAATATATTAGAGGATTATGGTAAAAATGTCTAAGTGGTGTAACCATAAAAACTTTGTACCAAATAATTCAACTTGCTTAAAAACAGTAAATTCTCAATAAAACACCATATCAACTAGTTTGGCCTGATCTTACATTATAACTTTATATTAAATAAAGGTAATGGAATACAATTGTTCTAAATATTACATTTACTCTGGTAACCATGGAGATCAGGAAACATTTACATTGTTTAAATGAAGTAATTATTAGTATAAGTCCACTTAAATACACTGTAGGTGATAAAATATGTAATATTTATCATTCTTTTGTGGTTACACCATTTGACATTTTCAGGAGCATTCAGTCTTACTTTTGGTAAAAAAATGTCATTTCAAATGATATAAAACCAACAAAAATACAAAATGTACATTTTAACAAACCTGATGCTGCTTTTAAAACTATTTTTAAAGATATTTTTGAATTGCTCATCTTGCCAAACCTTATTTATCACTCACTTACCCAAATATGTTAGGCAGGAAACATAATGAAGACTGGTTTAATAACTCTTTAAATTATGACTATTGAAGCAACATCATGTGGTTGAACTCCTGTCCGAGCTCACTGCTGTGTTATCAGCCTGTTTATGAGTCCATTCAGTCACTTTTCCTCTAAGGCTTTTGTTTTTACGGTAGAACATCAGTTGTCTGCAGTTGAAGCGTAATGGCTGCAGCTCGACTATAAACTCACTACCTTTCTAACCTCTCAGCTCCGTCATCCGTCACTGATGAGCCAAAGGCAATAGCTGCATTTTTTTAAAAACCTGAATCCCACCACTCCGTCTCTTCTTTCTTTCTCTCCTCTCTTATTATACAAATGTAATAATGTTACTAATTGCTGTTTTTGTGCCATTTGGCTCCTCTGTTGTCCTCTTGCATGTTTCCACTCGTCTACTTCTCTCCGTCCTTCACCTCCAATCTCACCTCATCTTTCTCCTTGTGTGTCTCTCTCTCTGCAGGTAATCTTGGCAACTGTGGCTGAGCCAATGACAAACTTTTGAGGACTTTTAACGCACATCTGCAGAGTCCTCCGGTCAAACCTACGTGGGCGTTTGTGCCACGAGGACGTGCACGTGAACCCGGATGAGCGTCAGCGTTTCTTCACGCCCTGTGAGAAGAGGACGGCCCCCTTCCCTCATAAAGAGGTAGGCTGCTTTCCCAATTTAAAGCTGATAATGACTCTGGTTGTTAAATTTGCTTTTATTTGGTTTGGATAATGAGATCTGAATCTGTTGTCTCAGCAGAATAATCGAATCTAATCAACTTTTAGTTTAGGTTCAGAAACATTAGGCGATAGACTTCTTCACTTTCTTTACATCGGCTGAGCTCAGTGACTAGTTTCATGAGTCTTTAACCCTCCTGTTGTCCTCGAGTCAAGGAAAGAAGGAAAGATGAAAGGATTGAAGGAAGGAAGGAAGGAAGGAAGGAAGGAAGGAAGGAAGGAAGGAAGGAAGGAAGGAAGGAAGGAAAAATGAAAGGATTGAAGGAAGGAAGGAAAGATGGAAGGAAAGATGGAAGGAAGGAAGAAAAGATGGAAGGATGGAAGGAAGGAAGGAAAGATGGAAGGAAGGAAGGGATGAAGGAAGGAAGGAAGGAAAGATGGAAGGAAGGAAGGGATGAAGGAAGGAAGAGAAGACAGATGGAAGGAAGGAAGGAAGGAAGAAGGAAGGAAGGAAGGAAGGAAGGAAGGAAGGAAAGATGGAAGGATGGAAGGATGGAAGGAAGGAAGGAAAGATGGAAGGATGGAAGGAAAGATGGAAGGGAGGAAGAAGGAAGGAAAGGGAGGAAGGATGGAAGGGAGGAAGAAGGAAGAGAAGACAGATGGAAGGAAGGAAGGAAGGAAGGAAGGAATGATGGAAGGAGGCAGAAGGAAGGAACGGAGGGAGGAAGGGAAGGAAGGAAGAGGAAGGAAAGAGAGAGAGAAAGAGGGAGGAAGGAAAAAAGGAACAGTCAAAACAGACCTGGGTCAATTTGACCCGGGAGGACGACACAAGGGTTAAATTAATTCGGCTTGTTTCTATAGGTGAATCTGTATATAAATGTGTTGGGTTTTATACATCTTAGTAAGTTGAGTTCATTGCAGAGGATAAAACCCCCAGTGTGACTTTACTTGTTGGTTGTCTCTTTCCTTTTGGCTTGAACACATATGATGAATTACATTAATATGCACATAGTTCATCATCAGCGTTTCCCTACACTTCCAGAACTTTAGTCATTAATATTTGCAGTATAAACAGAAACAAAGTTTTAAAGCATTTATACATGTTCTATCAATGTTTTGGCATCATTTGTTAACATTAAGGGACACTGAGGCAGAATTGCACCTCTTGCTTTTTATTTCACCCAAAAGATCTTTGACTTGCTGCTGAATAATATAAAAATCTGCCTGCAAGATTTCATGCAAATCGATGAAACACTGCAGAAATATTTGTTTTTTTCTTTCTCTGGCATTCAGCTTTTGGTTTCTGAGTTTTAAAAAAATGGAAAAAAAGCGTCCAAAAACTTACATTATTCCCAGTTTGACATCCATGCTCTAATCATTTAATTTGAATGGTTTGAATGGTTTGAATAGTTTAATATTTGTGTGCATTGAAAGCAGAAAAAAGACGTTTTAAAAGCCGTACTGAAAGGTTATAACATGCAAGAATGTTTAATCAGCAGCAGGTTGTGAGTTTAGGCGGCCCGAGGATGACCTAGCGTCTTTTACACAAACTCAGACAAGAAGTAGGAACAACTTGCAATTAGAGGAAGTGTGTGTGTTTGTGTGTGTGTGTGTTTGTGTGTGTGTGTGTGTGTGTGTGTGTGTGTGAGGCAGTGATTTAAGCTAATGTAACTCCGATAGCCACATTAGTTTCTCACTCCGACTGAGTTATCTGAAGCCATTAGGTACTGTAGCTATAGATCTCATAAGACACACACACATACACATACACACACACACACACACACTGAAATACACTCCTGGCTGCACAACCAACCTGCGTGAACCTACACACTTCATTTTCTCACAAACACAAGTGCGTACTCTCGATTTTGTTGGCTTTCCATTCTCTTTTCACACACACACACACACACACACACACACACACACACACACACACACACAGTCATATATTTTTCTGTCACCACTTTGCGTCGTTTTCTATCAGAACTAATTTGCCGGTGTTGCATTCACCGCTGCGACGACAGGACTCTCGTAATGAGTGCTTGGAAAGTAATGGCAGGTGTGGGTCCTTGAATCAGAATTTACAGTAATGAGATGAACAGGCCTAATGGTCACAAGCAGAATAATAAGAAGTACAGACGCCGAATAAGAGCACCGATAATGAGACTGAAGGCCGGGAAACGAATCCGACGTGATGCTGCACCTGTGTGGAGGTTTTATTCTAATGATAAACGGAAGATTTTACAGAAGTTTGATGAATATTCAGCTCTGTTTTCCTGCTTCTGACGAATTTCAAGCTTTTGTGCTTAAAGTTTTTTTTCTTCTTTTTTGAGCAAAGACTAAGAACAAAAAAAAAGCTGCCTGAATACTGAAGAGATTTCCTGCAGCACCTCCTGGTTGTTTGCATTGTTGAGCTTCTGCAGTGTGACTAGAAAAATGCTCTCATACATAGTCATCGTCATTATTGAAGCTTCTGTGTTTGAGTGTGTTTCCTGCAGTGCTGTGGCACACAACGTTGGCTCTCAGTCATCATGTGTATGTGTCACTGTCAGCACTATGAAGAAAAAATGTTATAATGACAACCTTTTTTTATGTTATTTTCCACCTGTATTCAAGCTCACCTCACTGGTGCAGACTGCAGAATCCCCTCGTTATCTTCAAACACAAAACCAAAGTCCGACATCCCTTACATGTCTATTTTCAAATACTACATGTTTCCTAGCTTGTGACAGTAGGTTATGGAGCCCTCGGCTTTTAAGGATGAAGCTGGTTTGAACTTTATTCGTATTGTTTTTGCTCTTTAACTTTAAATAATGGTAAAGAAATCTACAGTGCAACAGAACATACTATTAAAAATGGCATGTTGAACATACAAAATGTGCAAATGTTTGAGGCACCAAAAGAGAGAGGATGCATACAAAAATAATACCATGAATAGTTTTTTTTTTTTTTATTGTCATTAAAACTGAATAATTAAATAATCGTTTGTGGGGCCTAACGTTTTTTACCAGAGAGCAATTTTCACTTTCAGCCACTAGGAGGATTCTTTAGCTTCTGTAAACCCATTTATGCTCAACGTTAATACGGATCCGGATAAGGACGGAGCCTTCTGTCCGTGCTCCACGTTCATTTCTTCCGTATCTCTGCACGTTTCCATAAAGCCTTACGGATACGGAGCAATACCACCGGAAACCATGGGGGGGCAGTGTGCTGTCAATACCCGATACGTAGCTCTAGTGAGACACGAAGACGAAATAACAATGGAGGAACTTTTTGAGGAAAGGTTGTGCTAGTTGGTTAGAAACTTTAAACATATCGTTTTTGTCTTTTATGCAAGAGGAGACATTTTGTCTTTTATGCAAGAGGAACATTATCAATATCTCCTCCACAGTCGCCATGTTTGTTTTTGAGTTTGTTGTTGACTCTGTGCTGCCCCCTGGTGGATGTATTGGTTAACATCCATGCCAACGTAAAGGACGCATGGAAGTATGTGAGCAGTGACGGTAACATCGTTTGAAAAGGACGGATACATTTTCATATGTACGTTGAGCATAAACGGGCCTTTAGAGTGACATATTACTACATACATTATGTTATTTATGTTTATTTGAGGAACTGGTTGTTTTAATAAAGTTTGGGGAAACTGAATCTATCAATAAATCTTCATACTTTGTCATACAGTGTGTTTGTGTCTCTACTCTCTCAGCTAAATGAAATAGACTATTCAGTGAAGTAGAGGTATGAAGGTGCAGAAAATTGTAGAAATACCTTAAAAATTGTCCATAAGAGTTATTTTCCACTTCTGGATCTATAAAGAAAAATTAATCCTGCGTGTATAAACCTATAAAATGTGAGCAGAGTCTACATTAACATGTCAGCAACTTCAGTGTACTTGCTGTTCATTTTTTCTGCTGTCTGTGCATCGCAAAACTTTGGCTATGAGTTGAATTATAGAATGAGGCTACACAGTGTGTCAATTATATTACTGCTTCTTCAGCAATAACATGCATCCACTTTTGATGATGGAGTAGCAAATAAAGTGTCCCAAATGGCCTCTCTTTCACACTCCACTCCTCCCTGTATCTCCCTCCTGAGGAAAAGGTAGGGGAGGGAAGTTTTGGTTTGTGACCCTCGCTGATGATGGATGCAGCTTTAAAACTACTAGGTGTTGGACAGTCAAGTTCTTTCACAGCGAAACCATTTCCTTATAGAGCTGGATTTGTGATGTTGCATGTAGCGTTAATGTTACCTTTTAATTTTAACTACTAATTGGCATTAAAAAGAAGGAAGGAAGGAAGGAAGGAAGAAGGAAGGATGGATGGATGTAAGGGAGGAAGGAAGGAAGGAAGGAAAGAAGGAAGGACGGAAAGATAGAAGAAAGAGAGAAAGGACAGATGAAAGAAAATGAAAGAAAGAAAGAAAGGAAAAGAAGAAAGGAAGGAAGGAGGGAAGAAAAGATGGATGGATGGAAGGAAGGCTGGAAGGAAGGAAGGAAAGAAGGAAGGAGGGATAGATGGAAGGAAGGAAGGAAAGAAGACAAAAAAGGAAAGATAGAAGAAAGAGAGGAAGGACAGATGAAAGAAAGAAAGAAAGAAAGAAAGAAAGAAAGAAAGAAAGAAAGAAAGGAACGAAAGAAAGAAAGAAAGAAAGAAAGAAAGAAAGAAAGAAAGAAAGAAAAAAGATAGGAAGGATGGAAGGAAGGGAAGATGGAAGGAAGGAAGGAAGTAAAGATGGATGGATGGTCAAGGGAGGAAAGAAGGAAGGATGGAAAATAGAAGAGAGAAAGAAGAAAAGAAAAGTGAGAAGGACAGATGAAAGAAAATGAAAGGTAGAAAGAAAGAAAGAAAGAAAGAAAGAAGAAAGAAAGAAGAAAGAAAGGAAAAGAAGGAAGGAAGGAAGGAGGGAAGAAAAGATGGATGGATGGAAGGAAGGATGGAAGGAAGGAAGGAAAGAAGGAAGGAGGGATGGATGGAAGGAAGGAAAGAAGACAGAAAGGAAAGATAGAAGAAAGAGAGGAAGGACAGATGAAAGAAAGAATGAAAGAAAGAAAGGAAAGAGGAAGGAGGGATATAAGGAAGGAAGGAAGGAAGGAAGGAAGGAAGGAAGGAAGGAAGGAGGGATGGAAGGAAGGAAGGAAGGAAGGGTGGATTGATGGATGCAAGGAAGGAAGGAAGGAAAGTTGGATGGATGGATGGAAGGAAGGAAGGAAGGAAGGAAGGAAGGGTGGGTGGACGGGGCAGGGCGGGTGTAAGTAAGGAAGGAAGGAAGGAAGGATGGATGGATGGATGGATGGAAGGAAGGAAGGACGGACAGATGGAAGGAAGGAAGGATAGAAGGAAGGATGGATGGACGGATGGATGGATGGATGGAAGGAAGGAAGGAAGGAAGGAAGGATGGATGGAAGGAAGGAATGAAGGAAGGAAGGATGGATGGATGGAAGGAAGGAAGGATGGATGGATGGAAGTAAGGAAGGATGGATGGATGGACGGGACGGACAGACGAAAGGAAGGAAGGAAGGAAGATGGATGGAAGGAAGGAAGGAAGGAAGGAAGGAAGGAAGGAAGGAAGGAAGGATGGATGGAAGGAAGGATTGATGGAAGGAAGGATGGATGGATGGATGGATGGATGGATGGATGGAAGGAAGGAAGGATGGATGGAAGGATGGATGGATGGAAGGATGGATGGATGGATGGATGGAAAAGAAAGGAAAGAAGACAGGAATGAAAGATAGAAGAAAGAGAGGAAGGACAGATGAAAGGAAGGAAGAAGGAAGGAAGGAAGGAAGGAAGGATGGATGGATGGATGGATGGATGGATGGATGGATGGATGGATGGATGGATGGATGGATGGAAGTCTAAACAGAGCCTTATCCGATTTGGACACTTGCTAAAAACAGTGTGGACAGTCAGGCCTAAAATCGGATTTGAGAAGGAATCAGATTTAAATCAGATTTACCTGCAGTCTGAACGAAGTGCTAGCACCAAGAATCTGCTCTATGTGCAAAGTGCCCTGATATACTTCCTGTTCTGATTTGGCGCTAAATAAATCAAACTGACTCGACTCGTCTGGGGTTATGAAAAAAACCTGTTTATTAGTATTCCTTCAAAACACTCACAAGCATTATGGTACGAACATTTTTCTCAATGTTTTCTCCGAGCTGAAATCCCCATTTCCATTTTATTTGCATGTTGTTATCTTGTGCCGGAGCAGCATTTCTAATGAGTTCTATAAAGATATCGGGGGCGTCTTCGATTGTTTTTCTAATTGGTTCGGAGCTTTTTCTTAACAACAGCTGGTTGTATGCCAAGTACCAGAGCTGCTAAAAAAAACTGTAGATGAGCTTTATATGGCTGCTGTTTGGGATGTGCGATCGGGGGTTTGCAGAGAGCCACATTTTTTTATTCCGTGAAGTTTCTAAATGTGATTTTTTTTTCCTCCTTTATCTCTCATTAAAGAAAGTAATTTTCAAATGTGCTTTTTTTAGTGCCAGTAATGATTATACTTCTGAAGGCAGATTTATGTTTTTGTGTGTTTGTGTGTTATTACATGTCTGTGTTTTAGCGATAGAAGAAAAACATATTCTGTTGCCAAAACTAATTTTCTTGGAATTTTTCTTTATCATTTAATTGGTAGAAGTGCACAGACTCCTGCAAAACACACATACGACACAGTTACACTCTATTTTACCCGTTTACAGCACTCTGAATGACAGCGTGTGTGTCTTATAGCGTTTTCACACCGACAGTTTGTTTGTGATGGTTTAAATTATAAGTGAGCTAAAATGCTGCATTCATTTCACTCATTGGGTCAGATATTTTCTGGGGTGGAAACAAGAATATAAAAACAGAAAGAAGGACGTGAAGGAGGGTGTCAAACATGAGGCCCGCAGGCCAGAATCAGGTCGCCGAGGGGAGCAATCCGGCCCACTTTCCTTCCTGTGTTCTTTTCCTTCCTTCCATCTGTCCTCCCTTCCTTCCTTCCTCCCTTCCTTTTGTCTGTCCTTCCTTCTTTCCTTCCCTACCATCTGTCCTTCCTCCCTTTCTTCCTTCTGTCCTTCCTCCCTACCTTCCTTTTTTCCTTTCTTCGTTCCTTCGTACCTCCCTTTCTTCCATCTGTCCTTCCTCTCTTTCTTCCATCTGTCCTTCCTCCCTACCTTCCTTTTTTCCTTTCTTCGTTCCTTCCTTCCTTCCATCTATCCTTCCCCCCCTTTCTTCCTTCTATTCTTCCTCCCTTCCTTCCTTCCTTCCTTCCTTCCTTCCTTCCTTTTTCCTTTCTTCGTTCCTTCCTTCCTTCCATCTGTCCGTCCTTCCTTCTGTCTGTCCTTCCTACCTTTCTTCCGTCCATCCTTTTGTCTGTCTGTCCGTCCTTCCTTCTGTCTTTCCTTCCTTCCCTTCTTATTTCCTTCCTTCCTTCCTTCCATCCATCTTTTTTAATAATCCAGCCCACGTGAGATCAAATCAGTCTGTATGTGGCCCTCGAATGAAAATGAGTTTGACACCTCTGTTTCAGGCCCTTCAGGAACCTCACACCCCCTAGTGTTCTGGCGATGAATTGCACAACGTCTTTCAACCCCAATGCAATACTTCGAAAGGTTCATGACGGTGTTGAGGCAACGGCATACTGTACATCTGACGCTGACGCAGTACTATAAACCTGGCTTTAGCCTAACCAAGTGTGTGTACTGTAGTAAAGTGGATTTATCGGGGGGAAATACTGTGAGTCCACCGAATACAATCTACTACGTTACACTAGTTTAAGTCTGAACTTGATTCATTGTCTCACTAGCTGGTGGCAAACTTACAGAGGATACCTAATAGTTGGATTGGATGGAAGACAAAGACCACATCCTTTGCAGGGGATTTTATTCTCAGTGAAAAAGACGATATTTTAAAGATATTTTTGGCAATATAATTTATTTTGAGCAAGAAATGTGCTATGTATCTATAGTTTTTGTTCATTGATAATCTTAGTATAGAATAGAATAGAATATGTTTATTGTCATTGAACAGAAACTGTACACCAACATTTCAGTTGCATATAAAAGAACAAACAAACAAATAACTGCAGGATAAAAATAGATTAAAGGGAACACAATAAACCTTGACTCAAATGTAGATATATGATAATAATACATAAATATATTGCACATTATATTGTATTGCACACTCAAGCATGATTAATGATTGCACGAAGCATGAATTATTACATACTTAATTGCACATGGATGAAAACTGTTCATCCGTCTGGAAGTGCGGATGTTCATAGACCTGTATAACATTTCCCAGAAGGCAGCAGAGTGAAGCAGTGATTGGCAGAATGAGATGAGTCCTGTGTTATGTTTTAGTACAACGTAAACATCGGGCCCTGTAAAATGTCTTCAAGGGAGGGAAGTTTTTGTGTTTGTGATGCCCTGCACAGTTTTAATCACTAACTGCAGCTAGCAAATCCACACCAGGATGCCATGAGAGAGGATATATTCGACCGAGCATCTGTAGAAGGAAGACAGCAGCTGTCGGGAGAGAGGTTCGCTCTCCGCAGAGTCCTTAAAAAAATAGAGCTGCTGCGGTGTCTTCTTCACTAGAGCGATGGTGTTAACAGTCCATGTGAGGTCCTGGGTGATGTATGTGCCCAGGAAACTTTAAGAAGGTGACTCTCTTCATGATGTCTCCTTTAACCCTCCTGTTGTCCTCGAGTCAAGGAAGGAAGGGAGGAAGAAGGAAGGAAAGGAGGGAGGAAGGGAGGAAGAAGGAAGGAAGGGAGGGAGGAAGGGTTGAAGAAGGAAGGAAAGGAAGGAGGGAGGAAAGAAGGAAGGAAAGGAGAGAAGAAATGGAGGAAGGAAAGGAAAGAACGAAGGGAAGAAGGAAAGGAAGGAAGGAAGGACGGAGGAAAAAAGGAAGGAAGGAAGGAAGGGAGGAAGAAGGAAGGAAAGGAGGAAGGAAGGGAGGAAGAAGGAAGAAAAGGAGGAAGGAAGGGAAGAAGAAGGAAGGAAAGGAAGGAGGGAGGAAAGAAGGAAGGAAAGGAGAGAAGGAATGGAGGAAGGAAAGGAAATAATGAAGGGAAGAAGGAAAGGAAAGGAAGGAAGGAAGGTAGGAGGGAGGAAGGAAGGAAGGACGGGGGAAAGAAGGAAGGAAGGAAGGAAGGTGAGAGGGAGGATGGAAAGGAAGGAAGGACGGAGGAAAGAAGGAAAGAAGGAAGGTAGGAGGGAGGGAGGAAGGAAGGAAGGAAGGAAGGAAGGAAGGAAGGAAGGAAGGAAGGAAGGAAGGAAGGAAGGAAGGAAGGAAGGAAGGAAGGAAGGAAGGAAGGTAATGTGGAGAGGAGCACGTTCCTCTTTCCTCCTCCTGAGGTCTACTACCAGTATCTGATGTTTAGTTTGTCAATTATTATAAAGATTTTTTCAGGCTTTCTATTATTGTTATAGGAAAGAAACATTATCAACAATCTCATATATTGTACTGTGGACCAAAGTAGCTATTGCATGTTTTGAGTATGATGCCGGGTTGGAGACAGACAACTAATCAAATCAAGAGCTCTTCAGATTATGTTGTTCATCATCAACTAAATGACCACTTGAACCGCCCCGAGTGAACGACATGATAGAGTGAAATGTCAAATACCATGTAGAATGAAGAGAAACACACAATGAATATTCCTCAAGCTTCATTATCCATGATTGGAGCAGATAGAGGCTTTGACCTGTGTGTGTGTTTCGCTGGAGATTTATTCATGGAGGATGAATTAAAAAATAATAGAAAAGACATTTTAAGATCCTCTAAAAGCTCTAGTTTTCCTGCATGTATATATCTATTTCAGATATGAGTATATAAGTGCTGTTCAAGTTTTAGGCACTAAAAGGGAAGTGAAGATGCTTTAAAAAAGATGCTTTTTAAAAATCTATCAATCTATCTCCTCGGTACACCTGCACACATTTTTTCCAGGTACTCGGCAGATCAGTGGTTGTTCCTCCATCTTGGAAGAGTCACCACAGTCGTTCTTCTTCTTCTGTGGTATTTCAGAGTCTCAGCTGCTTCTGTCTCTTCATGTTAATCCCAGACTGACTCCATGATGTTGAGATCAGGGCCAAACCATCTGCTGAAGGACTCCTTGTTCATCGTGTTGCTGAAAATAGTTCTTTGTGACTCTGGCTGCATGTTTGGGGTCGTTGTCGTGCTGCAGAGGAAATGTGGAATCAAACAGATGCCTCTCTCTCTGATGGTATTACATAATGGATCAGAATCTGAACAAATCTAAAGTCCCCTAAAACTTTGGCACAGTAGTATTTACACTGTATATTAGAGAATTATGAGCTGAATTTCTCTATTTATCAGTCGATCAACGTCTGAATCCTCATCTATGGTTCCAAGCTTTGGGTAGTGATCAAAAGAAAGAGATTGGGGATGGAAATGGACAGAGAGCATTTGGGCTTACCCTTAAAGAGAATTTTAGGCAAAAGGGAGGAGGTTCAGAGTAGAACCATTGTTCCTTTTCAATGAGCAAGTCTAAAGGCCCATTTATGCTCAACGTTAAATACGAATCTGGATACGGACGGAGCCTTCTGTCCGTGCTCCACGTTCATTTCGTCCGTATTTCTGCACGTTTCCATAAAGCCTATACGGATACGGACCAAACAGAGCAGTACCACCGGAAACCATGGGGGGGCAGTGTTGCTGTCACTACCCGATACGTAGCTCTAGTGAGACACGAAGAAGAAATAACAATGGTGGAACTTTTTGAGGAAAGGTTGTACGAGTTGGTTAGAAACTTTAAATATATAATTTTTGTCTTTTATGCAACAGGAACATTATCAATACTTTTTGACTCTGTGCTGCCCCCTGGTGGATTTATTGGTTAACATCCATGCCAACGTAAAGGACGCATGGAAGTATGTGAGCAGTGACGGTAACATCGTTTAAAAAGGACGGATACATTTTCATACAGACGTTGAGTATAAATGAGCCTTTAGTGAGAGTTATTCTCTCAAATGATGGGTTAATCATTTGGAAAGTAAAGAGACATACAAGGTGTTCAAATCCCCAAATCAAAAGATATTAAATTTACTTTCACATAAGACCAAGGTACTGATTGTGGATCGAATAAACAGCTCATAAATAGCACAATAAATCAATTATCAGAGTGGTTGCCAGGTATTTTATGTCATTATTTAACTCTTAACGGGCCCATGTTTCAGTTTACCCATCTTTCTATTTACCACTACATCACAGACTGGGATCCATGCAGTCTGGATAAACATGAGAGGGGTTTATAGCTGCCTCTTCTCCTAATTCTCACATCAAGCACACAGTTGCAGTCTGATTCAGTATCACTGGATCTGTATGCTGTGAGCAAACCTCTGAGAAATGAGCTCTAACGTGGGATTTCAGCCTTAATCTTCTAAATTAGCGGGGATAACTTAATAATGGCAAAATCTCAGCACAGTCTCCGTAGCTTTTCTCTCCTCGCTGTTTGTCGACTCTGTGCTGTGTGGCGGGACGCGTGCTGTAAATGTCAGGCCAATTTTTCATTCTTCATCTGTGCTGAAATGAATTCCAGAGGCCCGACTGTGTGGCAATAACAGCAAGTCTTTTGTGTGCTAATGCCCCCCTGAGGAATCCCAGTAGGTCTGTGTGAGGCGGCTCCGTAGATGTGAATGTCATGGTAATGTTATCCTCACACCTCCCCGAAATGACTGAGTGACAAGTGTCTCCTGCACATTTTCTCAGACATGTATTGACTGTGTGGAGCCGGCGGCATATTTTTCTAAATCTCATATAACTGAAGAAATTTTCCTGTGAACATTTCTGACAACTTGGATCAAATTTTTGTGGTATTTTGTTCATTTATGCAGCAACAATTTCATTTGTTGACATGAAATTAATCTAAATGAAAATAAAATAATGCAAACTACTACTAGACGGCCTGTTTTCTGATCTCGTAACCATGACAACGGTCTTTCCATAATCATACACCATCAGAAAATGGTCATATGAATAATGTCACATATCTCATTTTGGCTTCTCTCAATAAGGGTCTCTAATAATAAAAAAAGAAATATTGGCAATATCTTCCTAATCATGGATCTAATGCTTAAAATCAGACTATTGTTGATGTATGACTCATGCATTCACTTTAATCAGATGCTATTCTTGCCATCACCATTGAAGCATGGTGGCACAATATCATGAACTTTTTTTTAAAATATTACATTAATCTGAAAAAAGAGGAAATATTCTCTGCACCAGATTTAGCTAACAGCTAATTTCCATTTGACATTACCACTCGAATAAGCCAACATACTATTAATACCCACGCAACGCAAACACACTTCAAAGGAATACATATAGAATATAGATATCAAAATACATACATATATACATCAAAGTGATAAAAAAAACAGGCCTTAGAATGTGAAATTAATCATAACAAGACCGCTTACTTAACTTTACTTACTTAACTCATTTTTAGTTAGTTCGTTAAGTTTATTTCGAACATGTTAAAATAGCGAAACAAAGCAAATAGGCAAAATAGAAATTATAGCAAAAAAAAAGAAAAAGAAAATAGAAAAAAAAACAAACACATACACATACTGTATATACACATATACCTTCCTTCTTTCCGCCGTCCTTCCTCCCTTTCTTCTTTCCTTCCTTCCTCCTTTCCTTCCTTCTTCCTCCCTTCCTCCTTTCCTTCCTTCTTCCTCCCTTCCATCTTTCCTTTCCTTCCTTCCTTCCTCCCTCCTTTCCTTCCTTCCTTCCTCCCTCCTTTACTTCCTTATTCCTCCCTCCTTTCCTTCCTTCCTTCCTCCCTCCTTTCCTTCCTTATTCCTTCCTTCCTCCCTCCTTTCCTTCCTTATTCCTTCCTCCCTTCCTTTCTTCCTCCATCCATCCTTTCCTTCCTTATTCCTTCCTCCCTTCCTTTCTTCCTCCATCCCTCCTTTCCTTCCTTCTTCCTCCCTTCCATCTTTCCTTTCCTCCCTTCCTTCCTCCCTCCTTTCCTTCCTTCCTTCCTCCCTCCCTCCTTTCCTTCCTTCCTTCCTTCCTTCCTCCCTCCTTTCCTTCCTTATTCCTTCCTCCCTTCCTTCCTTCCTCCCTCCTTTCCTTCCTTCCTTCCTTCCTCCTTTCCTTCCTTATTCCTTCCTTCCTTCCTTCCTCCCTTCCTTCCTCCCTCCTTTCCTTCCTTCCTTCCTTCCTTCCTTCCTTCCTTCCTTCCTTCCTCCCTCCTTTCCTTCCTTATTCCTTCCTTCCTCCCTCCCTCCCTCCCTCCCTCCTTTCCTTCCTTCTTCCTCCCTTCCCAAATTGGAAAGGCTCTCGACCTCCATGATGTTTCCTAATCATTGTCATTATAAGTGCGTTATAGAGGACTCTTGTGTGGCTCGAGTGCTCTGAGAGTCTTATCCATGTTCGCTAAAGGTGACAGTCGGTGTGTGTGTCTCTTATCCTCCCGTTCCTGTATCAAAGGTCACACACTGTTAGATATTTTTGAAATTTAAATAAAGGTATTTTGCTTTCACGGGCTGTTGACTCTTTCCACTTGTGCTTTCACAATGTCGTTATGAGGTTTCAGTGACTTTTACCTTTGTGTGGTCCTCCCGGGTCAAATTCACCCCGTCTGTTTTGACTGTTTCTTCTTTCCTTCCTTCCGTCTGTCCTTCCTCCCTCCCTCCTTCCTTCCTTCCTTCCTTCCTTCCTTCTTTCCTTCCTTCCTTCCTTCCTTTCCTTCCTCCCTTCCTTATTTCCTTCCTCCCTCCTTCTCTCTTTCTTTCCTTCCTCCCTCCCTCCTTCCTTCTTTCCTTCCTTCCTCCCACCCTACTTCCTTCCCTCCTTCCTTCTTTTCCTTCCTCCCTTCCTTCTTTCCTCCCTCCATGCTTCTCTCTTTGTTTCCTTCCTCCCTCCCTCCTTCCTTCTTTTCCTTCCTCCCTTCCTTCTTTCCTCCCTCCCTCCTTCTCTCTTTCTTTCCTTCTTCCCTCCCTCTTTCCTTCTTTCCTTCCCCCTACCTTCCTCCCTTCCTTCTTTCCTCTATCTTTCTTTCCTTCCTCTGTTTCTTTCTTCTTTCCTCCGTCCTTCCTTCCTTCCCTAATTCCTTCCCTCCTCCCTCCATTCCTTCTTTCTTCCTCCCTTCCTCCTTTCCTTCTTCCCTTCCCTCCTTCCTTCCTCCCTTCCTTCCTTGATTCGAGGACAACAGGAGGGTTAACATCTACATTCTTCCACTCTGCACTGAACCAAACCTCTATTTTAACTTCCCTGCCTCGATTCTTCTGTGCGATGCTCGTTGATGAATGACTTTCTATTGTTCTGCGGACAGCCAGACCGTGCTCATGTATCGCTGAGCACTTGTTAACTCAGCGGATATGAGCCTGTGGTGTGGTATTATGCTTTAGTGGACATACAATGAATGACAGGACTAATTTGACATGGTGGGGATTTGATTTTTCGCAGCGATCGTAGAAAATAACGTTTGACAGCTTAATTAGTTTCATTCAGCTTCGTGCCGCGGAGCTCCGACGGTTCACTGATAACACTGCAGAGGAGTTGACTGTCTGATTTACACAGTTTTCATTTGTGTTGTTTCTTTTTTTATCAGACCGACGAGAAGAAAATGAATAATGTCTCAGATTAGAATCATCTCATATTTGATCCAAATAAAGAAAAAAAAAAGTACAGTAAAGGAACAAGACACCTAACACAACATGGAAATTAAATACTGTAAGTCACCTCGACAGAGACAATATGTTAATAATCGTAGCAGCCAAGACAGGTTAATACTTATACACTGTAAGCCTACAGGATGTTTGACATTGTTTTACTAGCAGGAACTCTTCATGCCTTTGGGCAGAGCAAAAAATGATCTTTGCATAGTATTTTACTCTCTGTTGAGAATATAGAGACAGGAAGTTTAATACTTCCTTCAGGTATGATGTGATGGAAGCAGGAACAAGAATATACACCTGCAGGTACAAACATATGGAGAACAGTCGAGTATAGAATACAAGTTACTGTACTGTGTTTTGTTCTGTTTCATCAGTAATTTGTATGTTATTATTTGTCAGATTATTTAGTTTATTTCTGGTATCTTTTGTGTCTTGATTCTTCTTCTCTAGTCTGGGGGAGCTCTCTGTCTTCTTCTTTGTATTGTTGTTGTATTGTTGTACAGCAAGTTAATCTAAGCTCTTTTATTAAGGGATTTGTCATTAAAACAGGATAATTGAGTTATTGTTCGCAGGGTTTTTTTGGGGGTTTTTTTCATTGAAAAACTTTAATGAAGAGTTGAGCTGTGTAGTCTAGGATGAAGGGTTTATTAACAGCTACTGGAGTGCAATATTCACTTTCAGCCACTAGGAGGATGTCTGAGTTTTTGTAAACCAACTCCACCTTCTTTTGGAATAGACCCTGACACAGAGTGAATTTTTCCTCCCGCCCTCAGTTACTTTGTCTCGGTAGTAAGTTATCCTGCTAGCTAGCTGACTGGAGAGAACATGATGCAGATGAAGCCACACAAAAGCCCAGCGTGGAAAAACTCACAGAAAGTAAAGGATAAAGTTGTCAGGTGTGAAATATGTGGAGCAGATTTGAGCTTTGGTGGTTTCACATGGACAAAAAGCTGCTGTCTGCTGTGAAGGTTACTGAGGGAGACGGACCTGACGCTAATCACCAAACTAGTACGTCAACATTTATAACAGCTCCTTGAAAGTGTGACAAAAGTCTCAGAGAGAAAAAATAATGTTACGTCTCTCATTGCTAACATGATTGTAAAGGATCTGCTCAGAGTTGTTTATGACGATAGACCTTTGTGTCGGCCTTCCGGGTCAAATTGACCCTGTCTGTTTGATTGTTCCTTCTTTCCTTCCTTCCTTCCTTCTTTCCTTCTTTCTTTCCTTCTTTCCTTCCCTTGTTCCTTCCTTCCTTCCCTTACTTCCTTCCTTCCTTCTGTCCTTCTTTCCTCCCTCCCTCCTTTCTTCCTTACTACCTTCCTCCCTTCCTTCCTTTCCTCCCTCCTTCCTTCCTTCCTTCTTTCCTTCCCTCCTTCCTTCCTTCCTTCCTACCTTCATCCCTCCTACCTTCCTTTCCCCCTCCCTCCTTCCTTCCTTCCTTCCCTTCTTCCTTCCTTCCTCCCTCCTTCCCTTCCTTCCTTCCACCCTCCTTTCCATCCTTCTTCCTCCCATCATTCCATCCTTTATTCATTCTTCCTCCCTTCCTTCCTTCTTCCTCCCTTCCTCCCTTCCTTCCTTGACTCGAGGACAACAGGAGGGTTAAATAAATACCAGTTTGTGCAGATAAAGCTTGTTGTTTGTCATGAATATTGACAGTTACTTTTTGACATATAATCTATTTAGCTCTTGTGAATATCAGCACGCAGGGAATATTTGATTAGTGGTCAGAAATGAAACAATGGACTCATACACATCCCTAGTTGTAATAGTGTCTTGTTTCCTGTAAGACAAATCTCTGAAAACCTGACTAACAGTAATCAAATCTGATGTGGTGTGTTCTTGTTTTTTTGGTGTCTGGCTTGTTTGACAACGGGATCTTTTCTTGGAGTTAATGAAAAATGTCAAGTTCAATATGCCGTGATCACAAGCATCAGCCTTGTTTCCTGTGTCTCCGATTTGCTGTAATTTCCCTCTTGTGTGTCTGTAGCTGTGAGACTGCTGCATATATTACTCTGACACAAACTCAAATATAAAAGCCTTTTAGTGCAGTTTGAACTCTACTCTTATAGACCAGTGTGGACAGTTTAATTAGAGCTGGATCTTTTTGAAACACGACTGAAGGGTGCACAGTCAGCTCTGTGCTTTATCTCAGTGGATATATTGAGGGCACGAGGATATTATGCTTTAGTGGACACAAAAACTGGGTAAAAATGGGTAATTTGTTAAATTTGGAGTTCCAGCCTCATATACCCATGGGCAACATGCTTAATCTGAACTGCTGAATAATGTTTTTACTACCAGATCATTTTATGTGTGACTAGAGCAGTCTGGGTTCATTACATTTTATTCCTGTTGTCCTCGAGTCAAGGGAGGAAGGGAGGAAGAAGGGAGGAAGGAAGGAAGAAGGAAGGAAAGGAGGGAGAAAAGGAGGGAAGGAAGGAAGGAAGGAAGGAAGGAAGGAAGGAAGGAAGAAGGGAGGAAGAAGGAAGGAAGGAAGGAAGGAAGGAAGGAAGGAAAGGAAGAAGGAAAGAAGGGAGGAAAGGAGGGAGGAAGAAGGAAGGAAAGGAGGGAGGGATGAAGGAAGGTAGGAAGGAAGGTAGGAAGGAAAGGATGGAGGAAGGAAGTAGGGAAGGATGGAAGAAAGGAAGGAAGGAAGGAAGGAAAGGAAAGAAGGAAGGGAGGGAATAAGGAAGGAAAGGAGGAAGGAAGGGGGAGGAAAGAAAGACAGAAGGACAGAGGAAGGAAGGAAGGAAGGAAGGAAGGAAGGAAGGAAGGAAGGAAGGAAGGAAGGAAGGAAGGAAGGAAGGAAGGAAGGAAGGAGGGAGTGATGAAGGGGTATGGAGGAAGGAAAGAAGAAGGGAAGAAAGAGAAGGAGGGAGGAAGGACAGAGGAAAGAAGGAAGGGAGGAAGGTAGGGGGGAGGAAAGAAAGAGAAGGACAGAGGAAGGAAGGAAGGAGGAAGGAATGAAGGAAGGAAGGAAGAAGGAAGGAAGGAAGGAAGGAAGGAAGGAAGGAAGGAAGGAAGGAAGGAAGGAGGGAGTGATGAAGGTGGATGGAGGAAGGAAAGAAGGAAGGGAAGAAAGAGAGAAGGAGGGAGGAAGGACAGATGGAAGGAAGAAGGAAGGAAAGAAGGAACAGTCAAAACAGACGTGGTCAATTTGACCTGAAGACGACACAAAGCTTAAGAAAATGAGCAACGTCTGGTTTTGGGTCCTTTAGTGCAGATTTACTCTCATATTGACTGATCCAGGCTTTTAGCAGACTAGTAATAAGCCGTCCGTCCATCAGTCAGTCATGAAACCCAGACATCCTCTCAGTCACCTCACCGTCCGCTATATCTCAATGTCCGCCTCAGTGCCAAAACTCTGGATATCATCCATAACTCTGAGTGTTGGAGTGTGTCTGAGCCGGTTTGCTGCTGGTTTTTAAAGGGCAGTTGCTTTCAAATCATGACGACTTTTCATTATCACCAATAAAGATGCACTGAACTAATCTGTTTATTGATTTGGTATCTGCACTGCACTGATACTGACCTTATGAAGCAAATGAGGTATTGACTAAATGTGACTCATCCACATGACATACTTCTATATTTTTCTCTCCTGCTCTATTAATTTGCTGTGGTGAGCTAATTATGATGAGTGCTGCTGTCTCTCATCACCGCTGATATTGACATTAAGGTTTGCTAACATTTACAAGATTGACTCAGTATATAGTTTTCCTAAAAAGTTTTTAATTGCAAAGTCATTAAAAAACATTGCATGGACCAATAAATGTTGGATTGCATTAGATAGAGACGGTTGTCATGTCAACTTACTAGAAACTAACTTTTAAGAACTAGAATAAAAATAAAACAACAGGGATATTTAATGCAACTTCATAAAAGGTTCTGATTATATGCACAAGCCTAAAAAGACTGTTGGTGTATCTCCACTCACAGTTAGTTATATATACGTTTACAGCCTTGCTGAACAAGTCATGCAGAACAATGATCTTGATAAGTTCTATAAAGAAGCATTAAATTGGGGAATATACGAGCCAAAGTGCTTCACACATAGCAGGATTAAAACAACACAGACACACAAAGTTAAATAAAAGCAAAGTAGACCTAAAAATGACAATAAAGTTTTTTTTTAAAGTAGAATAAAAGTGAATAAAATAAACACCAGGTTATAAAAAACAATGATTCAAACTTTAAAAATCAAAAGCTAAAGGTATAATAATATTCCAAATTAAAATAGGAAGCCAGATTAAAAAGATGGGCCTTTATTTTTCCTTTTAATAATACAGAAAGGACCGTCTTACTACTCTGTATTAGTGTGTTTTACAGTTTAGTGGCATTAAAAACAGCAGGCAGCCTCACCGCTACTTTTATGGGACACATAAGGAACATTTAAAAGAAGAACGATGGAGGAACTTCATGATCTGGCTTTAGAACATAAAAATGAAAGAAAGAGTCGGGAGGAGCGAGGTTATTTAAAGTTTTATAATCAAGAACAAGAACTTTAAAATCACTTCTAAAAGATGAAGGTAGTCAGTGTTCTTATAGACTTTTTTAGGTAACCCAGTAAAAAGGGAATTACAATAGTTTAAACGACTTGTAATAAAAGCATGAATGAAAAAGATGATATTTTAATGATGTTGTTAAAATGATCATTTAATATAGCAGCTATTGCAGTTTTTTTCTCTTGCAGCTTTTGGTACTTTTTTAAAATATTGAATTTCTTTTAAAGTTTTTACCCATCCATACATTCATGCCACTGAGACAGTTAATACAAAATATGCCATCTTCTTATATCAAAGGAAGACATGAGCAGGGAAGTTGAGTGTCTGTATTTACAATGCTGGCTCTAATGGATATATTGTTTTTTTTTTTAAATTAAGCACACTTTTAAGAGTAAAGTTATAATGAAAACCGGGAGCGATGGGTTTAGATTAAAGACTGTCAATCATAAAATAGTGGCGATACCATCCTCTCTTTTATTTATTATGACATTAAGAGGAGAAGACCCTAATAAAGTAGCTAAACCAGTTGAAGTGAACAAGCTTTTAGTTACAAATAAAAAACTAACACCATGCTCAGAAATAAAATCATTTCTATAAAACTTGTTAGATCAGGTTTTTTAGCCTCACTGGGACTGATTTTCAGTTTTCACTATGTTGCCATTCTGAGCCATATGAAGAATACTCTGGTATTTCTTTGTGTTATTCTGACAGCTAAGTACAACAGGAATGGAGAAAATGTCAGTGTGGCAGGAGCAGGGAGGTATTTGTATGGCTATAAATGACTGAACTGTTACATGGATGTCAGGCTTTTAATGGTTTATAGTTCAATATTGTAGGTAAGTAGTTGTTTACCACCAAAGGAATTCCCATTGCACAGCACAGACCTTTAACTCAGATATACAGCTGCTGATATTTCACATCTCCAAACAAAGGAGAAGGCATGAGTCTGGAAATAACACACTGACAGACTCCAGGTCAGCATCAATCAGAGTTTTGAAGTCATTCTTCCAACTTTTCGGGATTGTTGGAGCTTAATATCAATAGATCTGTGACATGTGTGACCATCGAGGACGTGGGAGGATTATCCCGCAGCAGTTGGCGGAGTACTGAATTAATGAGAAAGGTTTCTGTGTGTTAGGACAGCAGACCTGCCAGACCATGAAGGAGCCGACAATGAGAGATGACTTAACCCTACTGTTGTCCTCGAGTCAAGGAAGGAAGGGAGGGAGGGAGGGAGGGAGGGAGGGAGGGAGGGAGGGAGGAAGGAAGGGAGGAAGGAAGGAAGGAAAGGAGGGAGGAATGAAGGAGGGAAGGAAGGAAGGAAGGAAAGAAGGAAGGAAGGAAGGGAGGAAGAAGGAAGGAAGGAAGGAAGGAAGGAAGGAAGGAAGGAATGAAGGAAGGAAGGAAGGAAGGAAGGAAGGGAGGAAGGAAGAAGGAAGGAAAGGAGGGAGGAATGAAGGAGGGAGGGAGGAAGGGAGGAAGGAGGGAAGGAAGGATGGAAGGGAGGAAGAAGGAAGGAAAGGAGGAGGAAGAAGGAAGGAAAGGAGGGAGGAAGGAAGGGAGGAAGAAGGAAGGAAGGAAGAAGGAGGACGGTGGAAAGAAGGAAGGAGGAAGGAGGAAGGAAGAAGGAAGGAAGGAGGGAGGAATGAAGGAGGGAAGGAAGGAAGGAAGGAAAGAAGAAAGCGAGGAAAGAAGGAAAAATCAATACAGACGGGGTGAATTAGAACCCGGGAGGACGACACAAAGGTTAAATTGATCCAAAAATGACACACATTGAGGGTTTTTGATGTGTCATTAAAGTTGTTTACGGTCATTTTACCAGACTTAGATATCAATTTTTTAACCCAACTACTAACCTAACAACCAGATAATAGTGTCAGGGTCCTTGTGTGTGATTAAGCTTTAGTTAAGATAAGCAACTAAAGTCAGAGAAAGCTCCTCGATGTGGTTAAATAAACTAATGTTGACTAGAAAAAGGACACAGGTGATAGTCTGTGGTATCAAAGTCAGAAACAGATGATCCTCTCTGGACTTTTCTATATCATAGTCTATAATATTTTTTTCTACTGTTGTCCTCGAGTCAAAGGAAGGACGAGGGAGGGAGGGAGGGGAGGGAGGGAGGAGGAGGAGGAATGAGGAAGGGAGGAAAAGGTCGAGGAAGGAGGAAGAAGGAGAGGAAGGAGGAGGGAGGAAGGAGGAAAGGAGGAGAGAAGGAGAGGAAGGAAGGAAGGAAGAAGGAAGAAGGAGGAAGGAAGAAGGAAGGAAGAGGAAGGAAGGAAGGAAGGAAGGAAGGAAGAAGGAAGGAAAGGAAGGAGGAAGAAGGAGGAAGGAAGGAAGGAAGGAAGGAAGGAAGGGAGGGAAGAAGGAAGGAAGGAAGGGAGGAGAAGAAGGAAGGAAGGAAGGAAGGAAGGAAGGAAGAGGAAGGAAGGAAGGAAGGAAGGGAAGGAAGGAAGGAAGGAAGGAAGGTCAGTGAAGGAAAGGAAGGAGGACTGTCGAGAAGAAGAAACACAGATGATCCTCTCTGGACTCTTTTCTATATCATAGTCTATAATATTTTTTTTTATTAAAGTTACATCATCATTAAGTGGCCATGCAGTTAAAGTGCAGTTTGATTTTAAAGGTCACTGCGCTCTACAGTATTAACAGTTAATTTGACTATATATCCTATTAATATGCATCTAGCCAGAGAGCTCACCTTGAATCTGAAAGGTTAAACTTTTTTTTATTTTTTTTTTATTGCAGAAACACAGCACCATGTTTACTACTACAGACAAGAACATTGATGGAAGATTCAGCAAAGTCCTCGATCACAATGCCAATACTTGCACCCAGCAGCTATAGTAATGTTAAAGGTTAGAGAAAAATCATGGTTAGGGTAATGGCGCTTTTCCACTATATAGTTCTAGCACTAATCGGCTCGACTCGACTCGACTTGGTACGGTGCAGGAACGACCTTTTCCATTACAAAAAAGTACCTACTCAACGTGAGCGGGGTCGTCATAGCAACACAAACACATAAACAATGGAGGACATGGAGGCGATGGTGTACTTGCTGCTGTATGAGGCTTTCTGTAAGGAAAGGAGGGAGGAAGAAGGAAAGAAAGGGGGAAGAAGGAAGAAGGAAGGTGGGAGGTAGGGAGGAAAGAAGGAAGGAGAGAGGGAGGAAAGAAGGAAGAAGGGAGGGAGGAAGGAAGGAAGGGAGGAAGAAGGAAGGAAAGGAGGGAGGGAGGAAGAGGAGGAAAGGAGAAGGAAGGAGGAAGGAGGAAAGAAGGAAGAGGAAGGAGAGGAGAAGGAGAAGGAAGAAAGAGGAAGAGGTAATGGGTGGAAAGAAAGAGAGAAGGAGGGAGAGGAAGGAAGGAAGGACAGAAGGAAGGAAGAAAGGGGAGTGGAGAAAGGAAAGAAGGAAGGGAGGAAAGAGAGGAGAGAAAGAAGAGAAGGAGGGAGGAAGGACAGACAGAAGGAAGGAAGGAAGGAAGGGAGGAAAGAAGGAAGGAACACAAAGCAAGAGAAGAGAAACGAATCTCTGTAACGCTGTTGTTGGTATTTAAAAATGGCGGGTTTGATTCTTGTGTGGGACGGCTCATGACTCTTCCAGTGACTCTCTGACCAATCAGTGGCCGGCAGTCTGATGACGTCACATTTTAGTATCGGCTCGGCTCGCTTGGAACCTCGGCAGAGCAGAACTGTATAGTGTAAAAGCGCCATAAGTTAAAATACAAATGTTGAAGTTGGTGTGTGACTGGTCATAAACTTCGGTCGTCTGCACTAAAGTTGGACTCACTTCATGCCCATTTTCCACCTTGGCCTCCACACCAATGCTTCCATCTATCTGCATGAAGAAACACAACATCCTCCACTGACACTGAACATTGCCATTGGGTATAACCATTGAAGCGCATAGTCATCCAATATGGGCTTAAATTCTTGACTTCTTCCTTTGACTTGAGGGAGAGAGAGAGGAATAATACAATGATGTGTGAAGGTTGGATTGATTTGGCACCGTGGAAATCACTTAGACAGCACTGATGGAGATATAACGACTTAAAGATGGAGCACAGCCAATCAGGATTTCCTTTCTTTAAGTTTCTTTCTTTTCTGCATACATCCCCCTATTGCTTCTTTCTTGTCTTCCCCTCCTCCTCTTCCTTCTCTTCCTCCTCCTTTAACCCATAGAGCTTAAACAGAAGCAGCAGGGAGGGAGCAGATAAGGCCGAGGCCTTGTAAGCTTCTATATCTGCACACACACAGGCAGGATATCCTCCATCTAGTTCGGGAGTCCCTGCTGTTGAATCCTGACACCAGACGACGTTGCATAAAAGGAGAAACCAGTAAAGCTCCACCAGTAGCTCCCAGTGCACTCTACCAAAGCTTTCCCACACAGCCAGGTTTATTATGGGCTCTTGTTGCCGGGGAAGACATACGATACTCACACACACACACACACACACATTCACAATCTCCAAAGTAACAGTAGTTACATTTTCTCAGCTCTTCATTATAGTTGTGTTTACTCCATCTGAGCTAATGGCCTTCTCCTATTGGTTAAAACCTTTGCAGCTTTGCAGTCTGTAATCCACTGGGACCTATCAGAGCTCAGCGCTGTCTGGGGAGTGCTGGGCTGAATGTACTGATGCACTCTGGGTAGTCCGCTGGGAACTTTCTTTTTTTCTGTGGTGGGAAGTCAAGAGGAGCTGTGTGTGTGTGTGTGTGTGTGTGTGTGCAGGTGTGTTACATGTACAGGAGGCAGTACAGACCAGCAGACATGCTTTATGTCAGTGCCAGCTGTAGCTACAGTTCATTTCTATGTAGGTAAGCAGGAAGATGGAGCGCCCTGACATACTGTCCTCTCCAGAAATCATCAGCAAAATTGGTTGAAAGTTAACCCTTACCATAGACTGTATATAAGAAATGGACGTAACATCCGTGACATCACCCATTGGTTTGTGGACTGCTGCTCGGAGGCCAATAGTTTCGGATCTGAGCAGCGCCATCTTGAAAATTTCAGGTGCATGCCGGGAAAAATAAAAACACGGATTCTACTTATATGGGCATCAGGCAAGGGGGGGGAGCGGGGGAGGTTGCGAGGGCTGGATCTCGAGGACATTGGGCACGCAGCACGTAGCCACGCCCTAATGCATACCCTGCTTTATCGTCAAATATAAAATCAGGGAGGACAAAATGTCCCAAATGAACATCATACTGCATTGAAGAAGGCTTTAAACTAGCGATTGAGACCATAAACACATTTTGAAACGTTTACTGAGGTTAGAAATCAAGTGAGAAGTTGGTGAATTCTCCATTGACTTGTATAGAGACGGAAGTCCTTTTGACACAAAACGGTCGCCCCCTGGTGGCCTTTTGATAGAATGCAGTTTTAAGTTACTTTCGCGTTGGCATCATTTCAGAGGACCGGAACTACTATACTATAGTGTCTTTTATATAGTTTTATATAGTTGTTTTTTTTCTTTGCTCTCTGAAAGCTTCATTAAGGATAAATCATGTTTGTCTGAGGTATTTATGAATGATTTGTGCTTCAGAAGTTGGTATAGAGACTAATTATGTGAGGAAATACTGTGACGGCTCAGAATATGAACAGTATGTGAGGGTTAAACTGGTTTATACAGTAAGAGAAGATAAGATAAGATTAACTTTATTGTCCCAATGCAAAATGTGTCTTGGGCTAAAAATTGCAGAATACAGCTGCACATAAACAACATACATAACACACACAGTGACGGGACCAAGAATGCAAACAGTGAACACAATAACATAATAGGGTTGACATGGTTACAGTATTCAATGAAGTAGGTGAGTTGCATATTGCACATGGACATGCTGAGGCACAAGATAAAGAAAGAAAAATCACTATAAAATGACAGTAAATGAGATACATAAAACCTTTAAAAAGCCTTAAAAATCATAGAACATGAGAAGTAATAATAATGTGAGATAAATAGTAGATAAAAGTGGATATTTGCTTCTCAAGCTGAGGTGTGTGTGTCATGTCTGTGGCTGCTTGTTTAAGAGTGTAATGGGTTTTATGGGACCAATGAGAGTTTAAAACCATTACTTTTGGTAACAGCTGGTATTCATGATGGAGGATGTGTGTTGGGTCCTTGTGGATTCTGTGTGCAGGTTTTATTACTTTTGCATTGGATGGATGGATGGATGGATGGATGAATGGCTGGATGGATGGATGGATGGATGGATGGATGAATGGCTGGATGGATGGATGGATGGATGGATGAATGCTGGATGGATGGTTTGAAGAGATGGCTGTCCTTTATGTCCTATGATTTTCATAGCAGTTTTCAACCAGAGTTGCAGTTTTGTTAAGTGTTCGACTTGTGATTCTGGCCGTTTTAAACTATAGTGACTCAGTGCAAAATGCAGTTCATATCCTCAAACACTAAAAAAAACAGTCTACGGTCATTTATTTTAACCAGTGGTTTAATCTTCCTGAGCCTCTCAGTGCTGGCCTGCAGGATCCAGTATACATTCTTCCTTACCACAGCAGGGAGAAAAAG
>NC_084974.1:30383618-30418017 GCF_963691925.1 Scomber scombrus | reverse complement strand
GTATTTAACTCTGCCTGCTACACACAGACTCCCCTCTCTGTGTTAAGACTACTCGGTCTCTTCCATAGTATTAGCGGAGCTCGTAGAGATGCTAAGCTTCAGCAGAAAGTCGTGTAAAATCGTTGTTAACTGCAGTGTGAGGCATAAATAACCGACTTCAGCTCACGATATAAAAGTAAATGAATTTGAGCTTCAGAATTTCACGTTAAATTGACTTTAGCATCAGTGGTTTTAACTATGACCCACAAGTAATTTACCTTAATGTTAGCTTGTTGTCCTTTCTGTGCTATTATTAGCAGTTAAATTCTGTTTGGTTTTTAGTTTTTTAAGATTTATTTTTGTGCATTTTTGCCTTTATTTGAGAGTACATGGCCGACAAGAAACAAGGACATAGTAGGGAATGATATGCAGCAAAGGTCCTTTGCCGGAGTCGAACCAGGGATGCAGCGATTATGCAGCATGCACGGTAACCACTCGGCAACCAAAGTGCTCCAGCAGCTAAATTATTATTCTTTGCAGCACTGAAATGCATCCTTCAAAAATCGGGTATCGGACATTTTAACAAAGATTCAGGAGCTAAATAGCATCAGTAGAAACAGCAGCTATATGTACATGTTTATGAGCTTTCTTTACTTCACATTAAATATAATAATAATTGTTTGATAATAAACTGAGAAGCCACAGTAGATAATTACTGCTAACAAGTTGGTGCATTGTGAATTAATGTTCCCACTCAAAAATACTAACGCTGAGAAAAGGCACTTAAACTGCAGCCGATATTACGATCTAGTAAACTAAAGTGTGGAGAAAAGCAGAACATACTTTATTTCTACAGTTGTATTGAATAGTGTAATTTCAGTACGAGTAATGGCCCTGAACATTCTCTGTTGACATTTTAAATACAATAGTGGACTCGCAAGGACATTGTGGTTGATGAATATCTGTACTTTCCAGAAGAGATGAGATGTTTTGATGAAAGTCTATACTGTAGTTGGGTTTATTTGACAAGTATAACTAAGTCATATATTGCAAAAAAAAAGCCAATACATGATGAAGAGACATGGACGTGTTCTTACCCATATTTATGTTTAACTGTTGCAGAGGCATGTGTATTTTTCAGGAGAATACGACGCTCAGATATCAGTTTCCATTGCATGTGCAGCTGTGTCTCACCTGTAGGAGGATAATAAACATGAATAAAAAAAATATGCAAACACTAATTTTAAGCTCTATATTCATGTTCTGGGGCTCTACTGGCATATTTGTGCATGATTTATAGTTAAAAACTTTAACTTTAACCCTCTTCCAGCCTTTTATGCTGCCACTCAGTTCAGCCTCTGTCATAAACAAGCCGTTTTAGCTCCTGTCTCTTTACGACTCTCCATTTCTTCAGCATCAGGAAACAAACTTTAGAAGCAGGATTTATTTGAATTGCACTCTGCAGGACTGTTCTGTGCACTGCAGAAATATAGATCATGTTAATGATAATTGCATAAAGATGGAATTCACTCTACAATAATAAAATGTTTTAAATGAGCAGAAAATTACATAGAAAGGAACAAAGTAGCTCTCTGCTTGCAGCCGTGGAGGCATATTAACTAAGTTTGGATCAGTTTTGATACCACATTACCACTTAGAACATGTGGAACAATCTTTAATAGAAGGAAATATGTATCCAATGATTTGCAGGGTCTCATGATGGGAAAAAACACTTTTCTATTAATGACTGGTTTATTGAATGCATCAGTAGATATTCATTTATAAACACATATGTCCTGCAGCAACACAGAGCTACCAGGACGCTTTGCTCTCACATGGGCTGCATTGATAGTCACACAAACACACACAGGAGATTGTATCACATCTGCGGGCGTCAGGGAGCCGCTATCAATATGCGGGAGACTCACGGAACTTCCAGAAGAGTTTGGATGTCTGTTATATAATCATATCCAGATCCAACCTCTCTCTGTCTTTACCTGGTGAATAGGACACATCGGTGTATAAGACACACCCCACTTTTAAATGGAGAAATATTGCATTGAAGGTGCGTCTTATACACCGGTTTTTACGGTATTTGTGAAATAGTTTATTGTCATATAAGTAACTTTATATGTGAAATGGACATTGTCACATGTGATAAACCATGTGTTACTGATGAAAATGTTGATGATTACAAAGGAAGTCAGACCTTTAAGATTTTGCTCAGGAGGGTTTTTTCCTCATTTTCTAATATTTAACATGTTACTGAATACATATATTGCTGTTTTTAATTCTTTGAAATCAATATTTTTTTTATATATTTAGTAAATACATTTTCCTTCCTCCCTCCATCCTTCTCTCTTTCTCTCCTTCCTCTCTCTTTCCACCCTTCCTCCATCCCCCTTTCTTCCTTCCTTCTGTCCTTCCTTCCTCCCTTCCTTCCTTCCTTCCTTCCTTCTTCCTCCCTTCCTTCCTCCTTTCTTTCCTTCTTCCTCGACTCGAGGACTTCTTTCCTCCCTTCCTTCCTTCCTTCCTTCCTTCTTCCTCCCTTCTTTCCTTCTTCCTCGACTCGAGGACTTCTTTCCTCCCCCCTAAATTCCTCCCTCCTTCTCTCTTTCTTTCCTCCCCCCTAACTTCCTCCCTTCCTTCCTTCTTTCCTTCCTTCCTCTTTTCCTTTCTCCCTCCCTCCTTCCTCCTTTCCTTCCTTCCTTCTTCCTCCCTCCTTTCTTTCCTTCTTCCTCCCTTCCTCCCTTCCTTCCTTCCTTCCTTCCTTCTTTCCTTCCTCCTTTCTTTCCTTCTTTCTCTCTTCCTTCCTTGACTCAAGGACAACCGGAGATTAATGGGAACACTTACCTACTTACTTATATAATATATAAAACATAAATACATGTATACCTATCTGCATTTTGGCATATTTGTGTAAATGATGGCTGCTGTCTTGTTCTACATTATTGGACATTTAATCCTAAATCTACAGTCACAGTCAGAGAAGCAGCAGGAGTTTTTTTTGTCAGATTCAACAGAAACCATGTTTGGAGATGAAATATATTTTTCCACTTCTTCTCGCTTCTATGACTAACAAAGAGCCGGCGCCTTGAAAAGAGATGGAAAAGAGAAAGAGTGTCTCGGTGGGAAGAGAAGGTGAAGTGAGCTACGTCTTGAAGAGATGAGTGTTTTTTTTTACCTACAAGAGAAGATGGTGACTGCTTTTTCTGAGTCAAGTGAAAACGTCATCCGAACGCAGCAAGAACAAAAAGAAGAAGAAGAAGGAGAAGCAGAAGGTCAGTACATTATGTGCTTAAACACACAGTGAAGAAAAAGTAAACTCCATATTTTATGAGCAATGAAAATGCAAATAAGAGCATTTATTCTCTGATTTGTTCACATAATCACAGTGACAGGAAGTATGAGTAACAGCTGTAAATCATCAGCAGCACAATCATAGCACAGAGTGTCCTCGAGGGTGAGATGGTATTCATATAAAGCTTATTCTGTGTGGGAAACAGCAAAGAAGAGTGTTGACAATAAATGTACATCTTATGTCATGTTACCAAGGCTACAATACATCCTCAGATAAAGTGATGACTGTCCAACAGCGTCCGATCCTGTCAGTATCTACACAAAGAAGCAGAATCTTATCTTCAGAGTTTAGGAATCACCACTCTGGACTAGGCAAAGGCCTTTTTTAAAGAAATGTCCTTGATCGATCATCTGTAAATGAATTACCCAATTATCCATCTTTTTTTTGAAAATACAAAATACAGGTGGTTTTTCCTCAATGAAATCTTCCTTCCAAGAAGAACTTACAGTCCAACAATGATCCTCTTAGACAAGGCAGTTAGTATCGACCGAAATAAATCGATACGAAGTAGTATGGAAACATCTCCAATCAAACAATACCTGCAATGGATCCTTTTCATATGACTGACAAAATTCTTAGCTTAACACCTGCTGCTGTCCTTCTACCTCTGTTCGGTGGGATCCTTGTGTGGTATGGCAGCAGGTTTATCAAAGCTGCACACCCTGGAAGACATTTTCAACTCCTGTTGTCTTCAGAAAGCCACTGACATTCTGCAGGATCCATCCCACCCATAGACTGTATATAAAATGGACGTAACATCCGTGATGTCACCCATTGGTTTGTGGACTGCTGCTTGGAATAGTTTCGGATCTGAGCAGCGCCATCTTGAAAATTTCCGGTGCATGCCGGGTAAAATAAAAACATGGATTCTACTTATATGGGCATCAGGAGGAGCAAGAGGCGCCCTCCTGAACCGGTGAACCAATCAACCTGTCAATCACGACGTAGCCACGCCCTAATGCATACCCTGCTTTATCGTCACATATAAAATCAGGGAGGCCAAAATGTCCCAAATGAACATCATACTGCATTGAAGAAGGCTTTAAACTAGCGATTGAGACCATAAACACATTTTGAAAATGTTTACTGAGGTTATAAATCAAGTGAGAAGTTGGTGAATTCTCCATTGACTTGTATAGAGACGGAAGTCCTTTTGACACCAAACGGTCGCCCCCTGGTGGCCTTTTTTTAAGAATGCTGTTTTAAGTTACTTCCGTGTTGACATCATTTCAGAGGACCAGAACCCCCCGCCTGATCCCACCCAGCCCATCATCTGTTTGAACTCCTGCCCTCATGCAGGCGTTACCATGCAGTTAAAACCAGAACCACCAGACTGTTAAACAGCGTTTATTCCGAAGCCATCACCACAGTCAACACAAGCTTACAAACCCAAACTCATACCTAAAAACACATATACCTCACAAACACCAAAGTGCAATATTACTGTGAATGTGAAATGTATCTATGTTGGCACTATTGTATGACTGAGTATTTATGTGTATGGTAGCATGTGTAGTATATATGTATTTTATCTCGCCCTATTATTTGACTATTTATTACTTTTTAATTGAGCTCCGTTCTCTACCTTGGGTTTTGAATTTTCTTCTATCTACCTACCTACCTACCTACCTACCTACCTGTCTGTCTGTCTGTCTGTCTGTCTATCTATCTATGTACCTATCTACCTACCTACCTACCTACCTACCTACCTACCTACCTACCTACCTACCTACCTACCTACCTACCTACCTACCTGTCTTTCTGTCTGTCTGTCTATCTATGTACCTATCTATCTATCTATCTATCTATCTATCTATCTATCTATCTATCTATCTATCTATCTATCTATCTATCTATCTATCTATCTATCTATCTATCTATCTATCTATCTATCTATCTATCTATCTATCTATCTATCTATCTATCTATCTATCTACCTATCTATCTATCTATCTACCTACCTACCTATCTACCTACCTACCTACCTACCTACCTACCTACCTGTCTGTCTGTCTGTCTGTCTGTCTATCTATGTACCTATCTATCTATCTATCTATCTATCTATCTATCTATCTATCTATCTATCTATCTATCTATCTATCTATCTATCTATCTATCTATCTATCTATCTATCTATCTATCTATCTATCTATCTATCTACCTACCTACCTACCTACCTATCTACCTACCTACCTACCTACCTATCTATCTACCTACCTACCTACCTACCTACCTACCTACCTATCTATCTACCTACCTATCTATCTATCACGCCCCTCTCTACTCTGGACACCAGCAAACAAGCCGCCTCCCTGATAGCTAAATTCTTAAAATGTTTTGCCCCAGATTTAATCTTTTTAGTCTGTGTATCTCCCACAGCAGCATCCAACATTACAAAACCTTACACATAAAACTGAACCACATTCAACTACATACATACTGTAGAAAACCATGTAAAGATTTATGGAGTGGCATTTACCCTGAAAGGCCAAATTCAGGGCTAAATTATTGGGTAAACTGTTCGGCTTTTGGCTAAATGCTGCTCACATTTAGCTAAAATATATCATTTATAAATGTCATTCTCTAATGCTTTGTGTAAATAATTAATTAAATGATTTTCCTGCTGATTCACTTTTTTTAACCCTCCTGTTGTCCTTGATTCAAGAAAGGAAGGGAGGAAGAAGGAAGGAGGGAGGGAGGAAGGATGGAAGGGAGGAAGAAGGAAGGCAAGGAGGAAATAAGGGAGGAAGAAGGAAGGAAGGGAGGGAGGAAGGAAGGAAGGAAAAGAGAAAATAAGGGAGGAAGAAGGAAGGAAAGGAGGCAGGAAGGAAGGAAGGAAAGGAAAAGAAAGGAAAGAAAGAAGGGAGGAAGGAAGGACGGAGGAAAGAAGGAATAAAGGAAGGTAGGAGCGAGGCAGGAAACAAGGAAGGAAGGAGGGAGGGAGGGAGAAAGGAAAAGAGGAAGGGAGGATGGAAGGAAAGAAGGAATGGAGGAAGGAAAGGAAGGGAGGATGGAAGGAAAGAAGGAATGGAGGAAGGAAAGGAAGGAAGGAGGGAAGGAAAGAAGGAGGGAGGGAGGAAAGAGAGAGAGTAAGGAACGAAAGAGAGAAGGACGGAGGAAGGAAAGAAGGAAGGGGGGAAGGAAAGGAAGGACAGACGGAACAGTCAAAACAGACGGGGTCAATTTGACCCGGGAGGACGACACGAAGGATAAACACAGCAGAATAAAACACAGTGAAAGTTGCTGTAGTGTCAGAGGGAACATTAAGTCCCTTAAAGTATTTAAATGTAATGAATTAACATCCAAACATCCCTCACATGCAAAAAAAAAAAAACTTCCCAAAAGAGAGTCTGGGACATTTCTTACAGCTGCAGGAGACTTCACAACTCCGCTCCCATCCGTCACATTGTGTGTGGGAAGTGAACAGCAGCTTCAAATATGGAGGCAGCGTGTGAATACAGAGCTCAAATATAGAGGCAGACGGCACCAGATGGACAGAGAAGATATGGGAGTGTAAAGATGTTTCAACCTGGACTCTATTTTCTTATTTAGAATTTGGTCCAGTATTGAGAGACAGCATTTTCAAGTGTTTATTTTTGGCACTGAGAATGAAAGTGATGTAAAATACAGGAAGTAGCATTTCAGCTACCTACACATACATCTATATCCAGAGCAGCTTCCTGACTAAACTAACCTCCCAGTTCATATTTATGTGTGTACACCAGTTTGTTTACATGCATTGAGTCTGACTTATATACTGAGGTTAGGAGGTTAAACATAAGTAAGTGCAATGATGGATTATTGTGTGTAAACATGAGTTAATGTCTGAGGCTGTGCATGACTAAACATCTGTCCATGCTTCTTCATGCATACTGCAGCAGTTACTGTAATGAACTGTCCTGTGCTGCTTCCTATTCTTTGTTTTTCCTGTCCTGGCCTGTCATTGCATTTACTGTAAAAACCGGTGTATAAGTTTTACCTTTGGTCCATTTTTTTTTTCATTTAACCTTTGTGTCGTCCTCCCGGGTCAAATTGACCCCGTCTGTTTTATGTTCCTTCCTTCATTCCTTCCATCTGTCCTCCCTCCCCCTCCCTCCTTCCTTCTCTCTTTCTTTCCTTCCTTCCTTACTCCATCCCCCTTTCTTCCATCATTATGTCCTTCCTCCCTCCCTCCCTCCTTCTTTCCTTCCCTCTTTATTTCCTTCCTTCCTTTCCTTCCTCCCTTCTTTCCTCCCTCCCTCCTTCTCTCTTTCTTTCCTCCCCCCTACCTTCCTCCCTTCTTTCCTCTGTCCTTCTTTCCTTCCTTCCTCCCTCCCTTCCTCCCTCCTTCCTTTATTCCCTTTTTCCTTCCTTCCTTATTCCTTCCTCCTTACTCCCTCCTTTCCTTCCTTCTCCCTCTCTTCCTACCTTGACTGGAGGACAACAGGAGGGTTAAAAGTGAGGTGTGTCCTATACACCAGTAAAATGCAGACAGAGGCTGTATGTAAAAGACTGTCCACACTAGTGAAAACAAAAACTATAAATACAATGATGTGAGCATACACACTATGAACTATAACATGTGTCGAGCCCATGCTGCATGCTCCAGCTGAGTCTGACCCATTACTGCTGTATGTTGTAGAAATAAAAAGAAAACCAGCTTTACAACAACTCAGGTTCAATATTTGAGCACAGCGACAGCTCTGATGGAGAGTTTTTGAGACTCGAGTGAGCACACAGCTACACACTGTATTAAATATGTAAAGCTACTGTGTTCTTTTAAAAGGTTTAATTTAAACTCAGCCTAACATGAACCCAGTCTGAGGTAATATACCGGTCCAGTTCAGTTAACCAAATCATTACCGGACCATTAACCATTAACGCGAAGCACTGTTTCAGGTGTAATATGTGTGTTTTAATTGTGTTTCAAATAAAAGTAAATAGAGAAAGTTGTGGAGTATAAACATATGTGTTTATAAATGAATAACTACTGGTGCATTCAAATAAACCAGCCTTTAATAGAAAGGTGTTTTTCCCTGCATGAAACCCCCCAAAATAGACTTATATACCGTTTTTTACAGTATTTCTTTTTTTTAAACTTATTTTTAAAGAGAAATCTGATTTCAATCATAACTGAGTGACTAACATTACTTCACTGCTTTCCTGAGGAGTAATGAGCAACACTTCTTCTGCACAGTGACACCTGTTGCTACCAAACTCATAAACTCTGACAGTGTTCATGCAGTAATCCCAACTGTGTAACTACTACTAATGGATTCACAGTGTTTACCAACATTGTTGTCCTGAGGACTGTTTAACCTCCGTGAAATCAACTGGATCCAGGTCCACACGGTAAGAAAGAATGGGTGATTTCAACACATGACTGTGTGACTAATGTTATTTCTCTAGCTTGAACAGATGCATAACTATTCACAGCCTCAGACATAAACAAATCAACTCGCAGGCTGTCCCAAATATAGATCTCCCTTTGCAGTTAGCCATACTGCTGCTACAATAACAATCTGAGCCTGCACCATATGATTAAATTGCAGTCAGTGTTGCATCTGCCGGCTGAAGTAATCTCGTTAAATACCGGATACCAATTTCAAAAGTTATTCCCTACATTAGTCACTTAGACCCTACATTAGTCACTTAGACCCAAAATGATGGTCAAATAAAAGGTCCAGGTTGAAAAATCCTCAAGGGAGGAAGAAGGAAAGGAGGGAGGAAGGAAGGAAGGAAAGAAGGGAGGAGGGAAGGAAGGAAATGAGGAAGGAAGGAAGAAGGAAGGAAAGGAGGAAGAGGGAGGGAGGGAGGGAGGGAGGGAGGGAGGGAGGGAGGGAGGGAGGGAGGGAGGGAGGAAGGAAGGAAGGAAGGAAGGGAGGGAGGAAGGAAGGAAGGAAGAAGGAAGGAAAGCAGGGGGAGGAAGGAAGGAAGGAAAGCAGGGGGAGGAAGGAAGGAAAGAAAGGAGGGAGGGAGGAAGAAGGAAGGAAGGAAAGGAGAGAGGAAGGAAGAAGGAAGTAAAGGAGGGAGGAAGAAGGGAAGGAAAAAAGGAAAAGAGGGAGGAAGGAAGAAGGAAGGAAGGAAAGGAGGGAGGAAGAAGGGAAGGAAAAGAGGGAGGGAGGAAGGAGGTAAGGAGGGAGGAAGGAAGCAAGAAAGAAGGAAAGGAGGAAGGAAGGAAGGTGGGAGGATGGAAAGAATCTGAGATCTGAGAAGAATCTTTATAATTAAATTGCAGTCAGTGTTGCATCTGCCGGCTGAAACAATCTCGTTAAATACCGGATACCAATTTCAAAAGTTATTCCCTACATTAGTCACTTAGACCCAAAATGATGGTAAAAGAAGGTCCAGGTTGAAAAATCCTGAAGTTCTTCTTTTAAAGCTTGTGGCAAAATATTAAGCATGTAAGATTCCTCTGTCCTGCATCTTTTATAGTGACACTTACAGGCAGAGGACGCATTAACTTTTATAAATGCTGCAAAAATCTTGTTTAAAAATTGATAAGAATGGTTTAAAAACTTGAAATATAGATAAAGTAAATGGTCTGATCCCCTGATTACGATGGCACGGACACTGCATTATTAATATCACTACGTTTAATGAGCCATAATGACCTCAATATTGTCCAAATGATGTGTCCAGTAATGTCCAAATTGGAAAAGCAATATTAAATCTTCTTTTTTTTAATTAAAATTCAGCTCAGAGAACATAATAAGCTATTTGTAAAAAGCTGCAAGTCAAAGTCCTGGATTTGAATAAACTTGTGGATGTTTGCAATGAATTGGAGAAGAAGAAACTATTTTTTAAAGGTATGACAGCTCACACTGTCACTTTGTGTTTATGGCTATTTTATGAATAATGCAGAAGTGTGCCAGGCATCCTCATGCATGTGTATGAAAAGAAATAAAAGCAGGAGCCACATGTAGAAAACACACATTGCCCCCAAGGGCTACAAATGGACAAAAACTCCACTGTATACCTTTAAAGTTTTTCTTGTGTTCGGCAACAAAACGACATGCTTCAGGTTAAAGGCAGGTTTTGTTTTAGAGAAAATAACATGGATTGGTAGGAAACACAGTTTTCAGTGCAAATAACATCATGTCATTTTTTCCTTTGCTCCCGACAGACCCACATGTTCAATTTCAGAAACAGTTTCCTCTGCTGCAGTGGTGATTTCCCATTCCCTCCTCCCAACAACGATGCCTTACAATACATATTGTATGAGTCAAATTATGTCGTTTTCAACTGTGCTAAATGTGCAAAACCTTTAATAAATAAAAGAGAAACACAATTCAATTGTTTGAGGCCTAAAAATCCTTAACCCTCCTGTTGTCCTCGAGTCAAGGAAGGAAGGGAGGAAGAAGGAAGGAAGGAAAGGAGGGAAGGGAGGAAGAAGGAAGGGAGGGAGGAAGGAAGGAAGGAAAGGAGGGAAGGGAGGAAGAAGGACGGGAGGAAGAAGGGAGGAAGAAGGAAGGAAGAAGGAAGGAAAGGAGGGAGGTAGGGAGGAAGAAGGAAGAGAGGGAGGAAGGAAGGGAGGATGAAGGAAGGAAAGGAGGAAGAAGGAAGGACAGGAGGGAGTAAGGAAGAAGGAAAGAAAGAAAGGAGGGAGGAAGGAATGAGGGAAGGAAGGAGGGAAGGAAGGAAAGGAGGGAAGAAGGAAGGGAGGAAGGTAGGAGGAGGGAGGAAAGAAGGCAGGAGGGAGGGAGAAAGGAAAAGAGGAAGGGAGGAAGGAAGGAAAGAAGGACAGAGGAAAGAAGAAAGGTAATGGGGAGGAAAGAAAGAGAAGGTGGGAGGGAGGAAGGAAAGAAGGAAGGAAGGGAAGAAAGAGAGGAAGGAAAAAAAGAGAAGGAGGGAGGGAAGAAGGACAGACAGAAGGAAGGAAGGGAGGAAAGAAGGAACAGTCAAAACAGACGGGGTCAATTTGACCCGGGAGGACGACAGAGGGGTTAATAATCATCCTCCCTGGAGTCACATCCTTCCTTCCATTGAATACAATAAGACTCTCTCGTCTCCTAGGAGACATGTTTCTCCCCGAGGACAATCCATGTGAGACAGAGTCCGTCTATGTGGCTGTTTGCAGTAAAACCACCTCTATCCCCAATTAATGAAAATCCACATCAGGAAAATGCAAACAGCAAAAATAGATTTATCATTCGTAACAGAGCAATTTTTTTCCTTCTGACTGTAAAGTTCCTGTCACAGAGTGATGCTGCATGCATGGATAGTGTTCAGATATTGTTTATTAATATGAATATGAAGCTACAGTGCAGAGGAGGCAGTCGGTTCATTGCCAAACATACTGCAAAGGTCCAAGGCAATATGCAACAGCTACGGCTCAGTTGATGCACATGTAATCATACATGCTACACACACACACAAACACACACACACACACACTGAACACAACACTGTGAGAGAATTAAACTGGAGAGCAGAAAACACTCACAGCTCATTGGAATTAAATCATTTATATGGGACAAGGACCCAGTGTATAAAATTTGATTATGTTTATATTCCTGAGAGGTGCAGATATTAAAACACACACAGTCACACACAGTGAGCAGACACACAGGAAGGCTACAAGATGAAGCTGGAGGATATTTGTTTGTTAGAGGCAGTGCGCCGTTTGCATTGAGATGAACCCGAAACACTTGAAGTAGAAATCAGGCTTACATTGATATGCAGAGACGAGGACGAAGGGGGGTGGACAGATGAAGAATGAGAATGAAGAAGAGGAAAGACAGAGAAGGACAGACTGAGATGTTTGTCTGAAGTCGACTGGGACTAAATCAAAAACACTGAGGAAGTTCAAAGACATTCAAAAACACAGTTCAAAATTCAATGAAACACAAAAAGTTACGTAAGAGAAGTAAAAAATAAAAGTCTGTGCTCCAGTTTTAGAGGCTGGATCCTTTTTGGAGGACGAAGACAAATGACATCACAGCATCTTAGAGACTTAGTTTTGTTTTCTAAAAGATGTTTTCAGCTTTTTTATCATCACTATTTGGCTTTTGTGTGTATAATCTTGCAGCTATAAGTCACATAAAAGTGAAATCTATTAGTGTCTGTGTAACGTTACCATGCTCAACTGTAAAGCCTTTAAAGCTAGCTCCCTGTTAAATCTTTATTTTGCATTTTCTTAACTTTCTTTTTCATTTTCATTTTGAGACAGCAAAACAAATACTCATCAAGAGGGCAACATATGATCACAACTTTCTGCTGTCACAAAAAGATAACATATAATACAAGACCATACACACATTCAAAAAACAAAACACAAAACAAAACAAGCAATCAAAAAAATTAAAAAAATTAAAAAAAAAAACATTGTGTGTGTGTGTGTGTGTGTGAGGGGGATTCATAATATTAGTGAATGCTAATGCTGAATCTTAATTTACTCCAATACTTGTTATTGCTGGCCACTCACAACTCACAAATAAATACTAAGGGGGGACCACTCTTTGACAAAATCCTCCAGGGTTGGTTGCAGCACTTGAGATAACCGTTCAAAAGGAAGAATTGATAGTAGTTTATCGTACCACATTGATATCGTAGGAGGACGTACCTCAAGCCAAACCTGCAGGATCGAAAGGCGTGCAGCATACAACATGATATTTAACAATTTTACAGTTTGACCAGGCAGGGGCACGGGGCTGATACCAAAAATACACTGTTTTGCATTTTCTGAAGACAAACTGTAGCATCCCTTCTCTTGTGTAAACATCTTAAAACATGGGATAAAATAAGGTAAATGGTAAATGGACTGTATTTATAGATCATTTGTCTACTCTTGCGACCACTCAAAGCACTAAAAGCCACATTCACACAGTCACACATTCACACAGACACATCGATAGACCACTGGGAGTAATTTGGGTTTCAGTATCTTGCCCTTTGATACTTTGATATGTGGACCAGAGGAGCTAAGAATCAAACTGTTTTTTGCTTGTATTGAAAGAAAAGATCACTAACAAATCAAATGCTTCATTTCAATGTTTAACCCTCCTGTTGTCCTCGAGTCAAGGAAGGAAGGAAGGAAGGGAGGAAGGAAGGGAGGAAGGAAGAAGGAAGGAAGGGAGGAAGAAGGAGGAAAGAAAGAAAGAAGGAAGGAGGGAGGGAGGGAGGAAGAAGGAAGGAAAAGAGGGAGGAAGGAAGGAGGAAAGAAAGAAAGAAGGAAGGAGGGAGGGAGGGAGGAAGAAGGAAGGAAAAGAGGGAGGAAGGAAGGAGGGAAGGAGGAAAGAAGGAAGGAAAAGAGGGAGGGAGGAAGGAAAAACATGAAGGGAGGAAGGAAGGAAAGAAGGACAGAGGAAAGAAGGAAGGTAATGGGGAGGAAAGAAAGAGAGAAGGAGGGAGGGAGGAAAGAAGGAAGAGAGGAAGGACGAAGGAAGGAAAAGAGGGAGGAAGGAAGGAGGGAAAGAAGGAAGGAGTAGGAGGGAATGAGGCAAGAAGGAAGGAGGGAGGGAGAAAGGGAGGAAGGAAGAAGGAAGAAAAAGAGGGAGGGAGGAAAGAAGAAGGAAGGAAAAGAGGGAGGAAGGAAGGAGGGAAGGAGGAAAGAAGGAAGGTAATGGGGAAGAAAGAAAGAGAGAAGGAGGGAGGGATGAAAGAAGGAGGGAAGAAGGACAGACGGAAGGAAGGAAGGAAGGAGGGAAGGAAAGAAGGAGGGAGGGAGGAAGGACAGACGGAAGGAAGGAAGGGAAGAAAGAAGGAACAGTCAAAACAGACGGGGAGGACGACACAATGGTTAATACATTTTAATCAGCTTTTGTTTTTTAGGGTCAAATATGAGAGTCGGAACAACAAAAGACCCAGAATATAAAGACAGATAACATGTTTACACTTTGACTGTATCATAGACACTGATTCTCTTTGCTAACTAGCGGTTCCTGTTCACACACACAGAACAATCACTGCTTTGACACTAAAGTGACATTTAGATGAGGTGGTGGAATAAAATGCACTCGTCTGTAATTTAACTCATCGCTCCAGATTGTGTTTTAACTATCGCAATATTACAGAATGTGGTCTGTAACAGAGAGAAGAGCAGCATATTGATTAGGGCTGGTTATTGTTTAAAAAATGACGATACCAGTACCAATCCAAGTACCCTTAACCTTTGTGTCGTCCTCCCGGGTCAAATTGACCCCGTCTGTTTTGACTGTTCCTTCTTTCCTCCATTCCTTCCTTCTGTCCTTCCTTCCTCCCTCCCTCCTTCTTTCCTTCCCTCCTTCCTTCCTTCTTTCCTCCCTCCTACCTTCCTTCTTTCCTCCGTTATTCCTTCCTTTCCTTCCTCCCTCCTACCTTCCTTCCTTCCTTCCCTTCCTCCCTTCCTTTCCTCCCCCCTACCTTCCTTATTTCCTCTGTCCTTCTTTCCTCCCTCCCTCCTTCCTACCTTCCTTCCTTCCTTCGTCATTCCTTCCTTCCTTCCTTCTTTCCACCGTCCTTGCTTACTTCCTTCCCTTCCTTCCTTCCTTCTTTCCCTCCTTCCTTCCTTCCTTCCTCCCTCATTTCCTTCCCTCCTTCCTTCCTCCTTTCCTTTCTTGACACGAGGACAACAGGAGGGTTAAAGTGGTACCAAATTAAGGTCTTCAGTCGATTCCCATCATGAAGCATTAAATTCCACCACTCCTTCACGTCTAAATGATTGGATTTTTACGTTAATTGGCTGTGAGCTAGTCCATATAAATCGTCATATTTTCTAACTCTGGGTGTCGATTGCAGGTATCGTTTAATGAGAGACATTTCGATACGACTTGGTATCGATTTATTTCGGTCGACACTTTTAAAAGGTATTGAGTATCGATATCTCAACCCTACTATTGATGATCTTGCACTGATTTGCTCTCCTAATGGCTTCAAAAGGTTTCTGTCAAACTTAATGGCTTCCAGATAAACAATCTCATGTGTTGCTGTTAACATGTTTCCTTGATTAGAAGAAGAAAAAAAAACACATTTCCCCTTCCTTCATTTCCACAAAAACCTCACCTACATACCGTTGTCACACCTCTGAACTGGATTAAATCACTGACCAGTGTAGCTACTGTAAAAATCTACTGACCATCTCCTCCATATAAAAAGTGAATCCAGTTCATATGGGACTTCAGTTTGAGTCTAGTAACTGCAAATCTAGAAGATGTAGTGATAAAGAACGCCTTTTTAACCTTTGTGTCGTCCTACCGGGTGAAAATTGACCCCGTCTGTTCTGACTGTTCCTTCTTTCCTCCCTTCCTTCCTTCCGTCTGTCCTTCCTCCCTCCCTCCCTCCCTCCCTCCCTCCCTCCCTCCTTCTCTCTTTCTTTCCTCCCTCTCTCTTTCCTCCGTCCTTCTTTCCTTCCTCCATCCCTCCCTCCTTCATTCCTTCCCCCCTTCCTTCCTCTTATCCTTTCTCCTTCCTCCTTCCTTCCCCCCTTCCTTCCTCTTATCCTTTCTCCTTCCTTCCTTCCTTCTTTCCTCCATCCTTCCTTCATTCCTTCCCTTCCTTTCCTTCCCCTCTTCCTTCTTTCCTTCCTTCCTCCCCTCCTTCCTTCCTACTTTCCTTCCTTCCTCCTTCCTTCCTCCCTTCCTTTCCTCCCTTCCTTCCTTCCTTCCTTCCTTCCTCCTTTCTCCCTCCCTCCTTTCCTTCCTTCTTCCTCCCTCCCATCCTTCCTTCTTCCCTCCCTTCCTTCCTTCTTCCTTCCTTGACTCGAGGACAACAGGAGGGTTAATATGATTTATACTGTTTACAGACTTATGGACCCTGATTCTAGTAGCTTGTATATGATGTCTGCTTTCAGTATTATTGTGTGATATCTCTGATATTGTCTCTCATATTGCTCTGATATTTGTTGAACTCTGAATAATGTATTCGATTTGTTTACATCCCGAGGAAATTGTGCTCATAAATCTTCCATTTATCTCCAATGTCTTGTCACTGACGTCCAAGCTCTAAACAAGAACAAACTCTAGTGTTGTTTTGTATCTGTCACTGGCTGAGATGACCTGTTAAATACAATACGATCAAATTTAGCTCAGCCCATCTTTTATTTTGTGATCAACATTTGTATTGTTTTCAAATGGAGGGGATGGGGGGTGGGGGGTGGGGGGGAGGTTACAGACATATCAAAAGTCATATGTTAAATTGAGAAAAGTAAAAAAGAAAAAGAATGAAGAAAAAATATCAGGTTGGTAAGACAATAGTTGTTCAGCAGGTAAATCACATCAAACATTTCTAGTTGTTGTTGTCCATAGCCCAAGAGATTATCTTGGATGAGAAAGACATCCAAGCTTGTACAGTCACTGGTCGTGCCTTATTAAGTCAGGCAGTTGTATGTTCAAGATTGACAATGTTGACCAGGCTATGGATCCATAATGATTTCATACCAGGCGGGGAGTTCTGGTCCTCTGAAATGATGCCAACGCGGAAGTAACTTAAAACTGCATTCTATCAAAAGGCCACCAGGGGGCGACCATTTTGGTGTCAAAAGGACTTCCGTCTCTATACAAGTCGATGGAGAATTCACCAACTTCTCACTTGATTTCTAACCTCAGTAAACGTTTTCAAAATGTGTTTATGGTCTCAATCGCTAGTTTAAAGCCTTCTTCAATGCAGTATGATGTTCATTTGGGACATTTTGGCCTCCCTGATTTTATATGTGACGATAAAGCAGGGTATGCATTAGGGCGTGGCCACGTCGTGATTGACAGGTTGATTGGTTCACAGGTTCAGGAGGACAGTCCTGACAGTCCTGTGGCTGTGACAGCCACAGGACTGATAAAACTCCGACCAATCCATGCTCTTTGCACCGAAAAGCAAAAACCAATCAGGTGCCTTCATGTCTAGTTCTGCATCCGCCCCCCTCTCTCCCTGCCTACTTCGCTCGTGCACAGTCTTCACCTGTCGCTGTTGCCGGGAAAAAAAACTACAGAGTTAGTGGGGGCGTGGCTTGGATGGACTCACTGACGGGAGGGGGAGCAGCGGGGTGGAACTTAGAGGAGGCAGGAGGAGGTGCTATTTTCAAATCTTGCTAGCTCTCTTGCTAGCTTTCCAACATTACAAACCCCACCTTTAAGTTGCACCAAATTCTCACTCAATCCAAGTTTATATGTAAACTCCCCAGCTACCTGTTCCATATGGATTCAATTGGTAAAGCCTTGGCCATGTTCTGAGTCAGTGAACTATATATTAAAGAGACAGAAGAACTGCCCAGTAACGGTGCAAGCTCAGCCCAGCTTTTGACCTGAAACATGTCACAGGAAAAAGAAAACAAACAGTTGGTGTCAGTTTTAAATTCAAGTGCCCCAGAGAAAGGAGGACAGGAGAAAATGAGAAGCACAGAATGAGAGAGAGAGGATGTTTATCTGTGAGTGTGTTGTGGGGAGGAGAGGAGGACAACACAGAGAAAGAGTGTGTTTGTGTGAGTGTTGGTATCACAGAGGCGCAGGTTGTCTCTGTTGGCCCTCGGAGAGGCGGAGAGGTGAAAAGGCTAAGGATAAAGACAGAGACGGGCTTTGTTTAGTTTATCACTGACACACACACACACACACTTATGAATATACACACACACACACACACACCAGATCCTTTCACCCGAGCCGACTGTCCAAATCACACACATACACCAGCATCTACTGCGATTAGAAGCTGGAGAGGACAAAGTTATAAACCATGACACATTCTCACAAACACACACACACATACACACACACACACACAGCAGCTGAGTGTGATGAATGGGGAGGTAACAACTGTGTTGTCATGGTTTCCTCTAGTAAAGACCTTCTATGCTTGCTTTGAGATCTCTCTTACACACACACACACACACACATACACAGAGACACACACAGAGACACACACACACACACACACACACACACACACACACACGCACACACACACACACACACACAGAGAGAGACACACACAAACACACACACACACACACACACACACACAGGGCATCCTCTGTGTCTTTGACGCCAGAACTCACCAACCAGACAGATGGTGAAAATGGTAATTATAGAAGTAATTCGCCATCAGGTATAATGTTGTAATGTTGTAGGCAAGTACGTCAGAGAGAGCAAGCAGGAACAAGAGATTATGTTTGTGTTTAACGTAAAGTGACACTGGTTCATCTGGAAACCTGGAGATCAAGGAGATGATGAACAGCTGGATAGGTGAAGAAACCAAACAGACAGAAACTCAATTTGACTGTCAGGGTTGAGTCTGAAAGGACAGTCGTCACATATCTGAAAGTCTCAAGTCACGGTTATAGATTTCCCAATTCAAGACAGGTAAGAACGGATGAGGTCCAAGTCAAGACAAATCAGTCCCGAGTCAACTCCCATGTAAAGACAGATAAGGTCCAGAGTCAAGTCCTCCCAGTTTATGACAGAAGCGTCTTGTATCAAGTCCTCCGTTAAGATAGTAAAGTCCAGATTTAAGTCCCAAATCAAGATGGAAAAGTCCATAGCCAAGTCTCAATACAGGCCAGAAAAGGTCTGTATCAAATCCTATGTCAAGGCAAGAAAGTCCAGACACATGTCCCAAATCAACATGGGGAAAGTACCAAGCCATGTCTCAGTATAGGACAGAAAAGGTCTGTGTCAAGTCCTATGTCAAGGGAAGAAAGTCCAGACACATGTCCCAAATCAAGATGGGGAAAGTCCCATGACAAGACAGTCTCAAGGCAAGACCAAGAAGTCAAGAATAGGAAATTCCTAAGTCCTACATCAAGTCCCAAGACTACATAATTGTCAATAAAGTTTTTAATCTACATTTATTACATGAACATAAAGCCCTAAAGTCTCAAGTCAAGACAAATAAGTCTGGAGCAGGAAAGTCCCAAATCAGGTACCAAGGAAATATCAATTAGTCCAACATCAAGTCCCAAATCAGGTACCAAGGAAATATCAATTAGTCCAACATCAAGTCCCAAATAAAGACCAGAAAATGACCATGTCAAGAACTTTTTGAATCTATGTTTACTATGAAAACTGGATTACAGGTTACGCTGTGATAGAGTTACAATCATTAATCATTTATGAGATGAATGTTTTGCATTTTATCATCTGTGTTTCCTTCACAACAGAAGAGTTTTTGTATCTGAATGTGACGATCTGACTCATCATGTGTTGTCTGCAGGAAAAAGGTGAGAAGTGACTGACTGCACACACACACACACACACACACACACACACACACACACACACACACACACACACACACACACACACACACACACACACACACACACACACACACACACACACACACACACACACACACACACACACACACACTTTGTTTGTATTGTAACCACCTTGTCTCGTTTTATACCTTAGGCAAGGCAAAGCAGCTTTATTTATATAGAGCATTTCATACACAATGGCAACTCAATGTGCTTTACATAAAACAAACATTGAACAGTAAGAATTGGAAATAAAAAACATAAAAACAATTTGAGAAATAAAAATGAAACCCAATAATAGTGAAAACATAGAATTTGTTTTTTTCCGACCACACCGTCAACCACCTAATACTATCTCTTCTATAGATCCTTATCATGTACTCTACCAGATTGCCCTCTGGCTCTCTGGACTTGTTTCCTGTCCCATGATTAGCTAATCTTTCTCTTTAGACGTAGTCGTCACTGCGAATCGTGAATCTGTTTCTTCGGCACAATCAAAGATAAAAGCCGCCGTACTGTACTGTACCTTTAAGGAGTCAAAGGACTTTTAATACCTTATCTTCCCCCTAAACACGACACTACAGAATAGACAGGTCCAGTGGTATGTCTCAGTGGTACAACATTAAAAAAACATTAAAACCTACAATTGTATATTATTATGTAATAGTAATAGTAATAGTAAAAATAAAATAAAATAACAGTAGGAATTGGGAATAAAAAGCATAAAAACATGCAATTTGAGAAGAACAGACCTCACACCAGACTCTAATTCAATCACACCACCAGTGAACCTGAACTGTGCCGCCTGGTGTCTGCTTGGTCAGTCCTCCAGCTCACAGGAAATGAAACATTTCACCTGTCGCTTGCGTTCCCTCCTGTCAGACTGTGTGAGGCAGCAGCAGCCCCCCCACCCCCACCCCCCCAGTGCGACTGTGTGAAATTGACCGTCTGCATCCTTTAATCCCTGCTGGGAGACTCGACCAAACCTGCTCTATGTTAATTGTGTCCTTTAATCAACCAGTTTGCTCCCCGAGAGCCAGATGGTGTAAAACAACACCTCTGGTCTCCTGTGGCATGAACATGAACAATGATACAGTGGTACAGCAGTGGACGTCCTGCAGATAGACACAACAACACCGAGGCAGCTTGGTTTGTTTGTGTTTTAACAGTTTGACTTCTACTTTAATGGCAGAACAAGTAAAACAATAAAGGTTTATATTCATAGTCCTGATATCACAACAAAGGATTTAACTTGCTTTAAAAGGCAGTTATAAAACTTTATTATTTCATTACCTCCTGGTGCATACTGGCTCATGTTTATATATTATGTGCAGACTTTTCCATATGTTACATTAGTTTATTTTTCCAGCAAATGCATGAATAAATAAACACATTACTGCTGTATTATTGTGTTAAAAACAAGACCCATCTATAACACCTACGTGCTAACATATTTTTGTTCATGCAATTTATGCACAGCGCACTCAAAGTTGTAATTTGGACACAGGAGATTACCAACAGACCCTCTTGTGTGCACATGCATGGAGGCTTACAGACTAAAGGAGGCGACCAGATCATCAGTAATTATCAGAAATATGTGTTCTGGGTTAAGAGCAGGTATACAGAAACCAATCATGCTTCCACATACATCACTTAACATTATATATTTTGTGTTTTGATCAGGCGGGGAGTTCCAGTCCTCTGAAATGATGCCAACGCGGAAGTAACTTAAAACTTCATTATATCAAACATTTTGGCCTCCCTGATTTAATATTTGACGATAAAGCAGGGTATGCATTAGGGCGTGGCTACGTCGTGATTGACAGGTTGATTGGTTCACAGGTTCAGGAGGGCACCTCATGCTCCTCCTGATGCCCATATAAGTAGAATCCCTGTTTTTTTTTTACCCAGCATACACCTGAAATGTTCAAGATGGCACTGCTCAGATCCGATACTATTGGCCTCCGAGCAGCAGTCCACAAACCAATGGGTGACATCACGGATGTTACGTCCATTTCTTATATACAGTCTATGGTTTTGATGCATTTAAAAAAAAAATGTATTACAGTATTTATTCTTTCAGCTTGTGTTTTTGTATGTTTTTGGTGTTTTTTCATTTATTTATTCATGGAAACATGGAGGTTTATTGAAAGAGAAAGAGTGAAAGAGACTCATGTTTGTTTCTTTGTTATTCTTTGTACACAAGTCAGCAACCACTATGCTCTAATCATTTCTGAGGGGTGACCTATTTTTTTCTGACAGAGCAATCAACCAAGACAGTGAACCGTGGCTTTGTACACGAGTGTTTTACTGATGACATAAACAAATGAATTATTCCCAATGATTCTGCCCCGCTGCCTCTGAATGCAGCATCGATAATCACTCAGTGAGTCTGCCACAGGTTGCATGAAGCAGGAGCATAAAACACTCCAAAAATAACTGTATGTCAATGCAGATTTTTCATATTTTGCTGACTTACTTTACTCACAGTGCTGCAGATTTAACCTCAATGCTAATATTGTCTGTTATTACTGCTGCACTCATTTTAGGTTCCTGTAGAGTAGCAGTAGAGTCTCATATGAGAATAAAATATACACTCATACTTTCTATCATTATCCCTCCTGTTGTCCTCGAGTCAAGGAAGGAAGGAAGGATGGAAGGGAGGAAGAAAGAAGGAAAGGAAGGATGGAGGAATAAGGAAGGAAGGAAGGATGGAAGGGACAAAGGAAGGAAGGGAGGAAGGAAGGGAGGAAGGAAGAAGGAAGGAAGGGAGGGAGGAAGGAAGGATGGAAGGGAGGAAGGAGGAGGAAGGAAGGATGGAAGGAAGGGAGGAAGGGAGGGAGGAAGAAGGAAGGGAGGAAGGAAGGAGGAAGGAAAGGAGGGAGGGACGGAGGAAGGAAGGAAGGAAGGAAGAAAGAAAGAAAGGAGGGAGGAAGGAAGGAGGGAGGAAAAAGGAAGGAAGGAAGGGAGGGAGGAAAGAAGGAAGTGAGGGAGGAAAGAAGGAAGGGAGGAAGGAAGGAGGAAGGAAAGGAGGGAGGGACGGAGGAAGGAAGGAAGGAAGAAGGAAAGAAAGGAGGGAGGAAGGAAGGAGGGAGGAAAAAGGAAGGAAAGGAGGGAAGGGAGGAAGAAAGAAGGAAGGAAGGGAGGGAGGGAGGAAGGAAAGGAGGGAGGGACGGAGGAAGGAAGGAAGGAAGGAAGAAGGAAAGAAGGAAGGAAGGAAGGGAGGGAGGAAAGAAGGAAGGAAGAAGGAGGTCAATTTTACCCGGGAGGACAACACAAAGGTTAAAAAAAACTTCAGGGTTGAGTTCTCTCTTCCAGTTTAAAAAAAAAAAAAAACAAAACAAATATTTACAACTGTATTAATCTGTTTTCCTCTCCAACCATGAACCCTTATTGCAAATCAGAAGGAGTCTCCCACACCTTTTTGGCATATTAATAAACTCACGATTTACTGTGACGATTCAGCAGCACAAGTCTTTTGGGAATGAGCTGTTTTTTATGGCTTGTGTACTTCTCCGCTGCAATTGTCGTCCTGTCGTGTAATCATCTGTTAAACAGGAGGTGTTTAAACATGAAGGGCCGTATTTCCCCCTGCAGGCACAAGGCCAGAGCTGGTTCAAATGCACATTTCCTGAGGCACAAGTCTTACTTTTTGTAGTTTTTCCCCTTGTTTGGTCATTTCCAGACACCAAAGGAGCATGCAGCTGAGGTTGTGTTTCTGTAGATTGGGTGGCACAGTGCAATGTAGGTACACCTGTTTAGACCACCTCCAAGGTTTAAAGCAAGAAAAGATTTGTTGTCCATGAGGAAATGTGTAAAATGAATTGAATTAAGAATTATATGAGTTTAAAACTGCTCAATGCCTGAAATCAAGCATGGTGCCTGAAAACGTTAGATACTTTCAGTTTGCTACAGGTTTTTTTAATCCTCTTGTCGTCCTCCCGGTTCAAATTGACCCCGTCTGTTGTGACTGTTCCTTCTATCCTCCCTTCCTTCTTTCCTTCCTTCCTCCCTCCTTCTTTCCTTCCCTCCTGCCTCCCTTCCTTCCTTCCTTCTGTCCTTCCTCCCTTCCGTCTGTCCTTCTTTCCTTCCTTCCTCCCTTCCCCTTTTCCTTTCACCCTCCCTCTTTTCCTTTCTCCCTCCCTCCTCTCTCCTTCCTTCCTTCTTTCATTCCCTCCTTCCTTCCGTCTGTCCTTCCTCCCTTCCGTCTGTCCTTCTTTCCTTCCTTCCTCCCTTCTTTCCTCCCTCCCTCCTACCTTCCTTCCTTATTTCCTCGATCCTTCCTTCCTTCTTCCCTCCCTCCCTCCTACCTTCCTTCCTTCCTTCCTTCCCTCCTTTCCTTCCTTCTTCCTCCCTTCATTCCTTCCTTCCTCCCTCCTTTCCTTCCTTCTACCTCCTTCTTCCTTCCTTGACTCGAGGACAACAGGAGGGTTAATCTTGAGAAGACACGGGAATCAAAACACTTTTATTTTTAAGGAAGATTTTTTACCAACAATACCACATGAGCGTAATCCAATGACCCAACGTTTAGAAATATGCTCTGGCAGTTTCTGTTTCCCACGGCAACTTGTAGACTGTCGGATCTTTCATGAGGATCATTACAGTGAATTTTCAGTGATGCCTCTTACAGTCAAGTCTCACAATATTTGCAGTAGTCAGTTCTGCACATGGACGTATATCCATATAATCAGTATTTAAAGTAGCTTCTGTTTAGGAGGGATTGCATAAAGCACAGGACCTCTGGTTGTCAGAGTAGGCAAACATCAACATCCAATATGCTGTGAGCAAATAGAGCACGCTTGTGGAGATTAAACACAACTTTACGCCCCAACCGGCAAAGCATGGATACCTTTATTCATCATTTCAACGAAAGACTAATAGAACTTTCCAAACCCAATTTTGCACCTGTTTATTTAAGGATATTGTGTGTATTTAAAAGCATAAAAGAGGACTTTGAAATATGCAGAGGAGGAGCATAACTGCATAGTTTAAATGTATAAATCATTTAATATTAACTGTATACACGAAATAAGCAGCAGCACCGGTTTGCCAGCAGCTGCAACAAGCAAGAACACACCAGCTTTATTTATATTCTACTACTGTCAGCATATTTGGATTGATATATATTAATAGTTGAGATGTCCTGAATGTATATTTTAGAGCTTGAGGGGCTTCACAGAGGTGAACTACCATCTCTCCCCACCGTTTCACCTGTTGCTGCGTTTAAAGAGAATGAGAGGAGCTCATGAGATTGGTCATTATTGAAGCCCGCCTGCACTCCACCCGGCATAATGCATTCCTCCCACTAATAATGCATTCAGTGTCTCATCCACATTGTGCCTGGCTGAGCCCAGAGTGCACCGGTGCTGATGTTTGGGGAAAATTGCAAAAACACGTTGATCATATCCACACACACATTACAGCACTATGAATTAGGACTTAGATCAGTGCATTCACCCTATTCTGGGAAAATAGGAACCAAAATCTTTGCTGTGACATCATAGAAACCAGGAAGTGTGAAGGTTTGAAGGGACGTTTACAGTCACTGGTGGTCACATGTTTGATTCCCACGACTACCTGGCCAGGTCCTCACACCTAAACTGTGCCTTCCTAAATGACACATAGGCATTTCCTGTTTGGCCCATTGATTTTTAGACCACTATAACTACTTGGAAGCGATCACCTTCATGGTTAGATGGGACAAAAGCTGAAACGTTGGTGGACCAGACGAAATAGTAATTTTTCAGTTTTATGGGGCATCTGACAAAAAAGACTAGTTTTGAAAATGCCTCTTTGCCTCATGGACTTGTTGCTCTGGCAAAAGTGTAGATAAAAATGTAAAGAACAAAGACCTTCTCCTCTATCAGAATGAACTTGGTTTGATTGCTCATGATTTATCAGTTCTTCAAAAAGTGCCCCAAAATGGAGATGAGCAACTACACCACAAGCCAAAACTGTCAAAATGATATGCACACAGGCTTATTTAGAGTTAGTGCTTTTAATTATCATTTAGACTGTTGATCTTAAATTACAGATTGCTCATTTTTGTCTTTTTAAAAAAGAGGAAATACAAGAGTCGAAGCCATAATCAGTATTCATGTGATTTGTTGAGTGTTGATAATATGACTGTGTGCCAAATAATGGAGGTAAACATTTGTAGAAGTAATCCCTGAGAACAAAAAGCTCTAGTTCCTGACTGCTCTGAACGCAAACACACACTTTTACTGCCCCGCTCCACTAACATTAGAGCCATGACTCCATTACACAGCACAGCAAAGTAAAATCAGTAGTTTACCTGTTGGAGGTGTGCAGGTTATGTGCAACTCTTCGTCAAACATCACCATAACTGTGGCTGGTTCTGCTTGTATTATTCATCTCAGCATTATTTCTAACTGATCGTGATTGTGTTGACTGGTTTTTAAGTACAATGAGGAACACGTTTCACTTCCTGTTAGTTAGTCATTTAAAAGATTTTAATTTGAAGCAGTGAAGCGGGACATTTTGGGTCTGCATCAATGGTATCTTAACCCTCCTGTTGTCCTCAGGTCAAGGAAGGACAGGAGGAAGGAAGGAAGGAAGGAAGGGAGGGAGGAGGAAGGGAGGAAGGAATGTGGAAGGAAATAAGTAAGGAAGGAAGGAAGGGAGGGAGGAGGAAGGAAGGAAGGAAGGAAGGAAGGAAGGAAGGAAGGAAGGAAGGAAGGAAGGAAGGAAGGAATGAGGAAGGAAGAAGGAAGGAAAGGAGTAAGGAGGGAGGAAGGAAAAGAGGAAGGAAGTAAGGAGAGAGGAAGTGAGGAAGGAAAGGAAGGAATGAAGGAAGGAAGTGAGGAAAGAAATATGGCAGGAGGGGAAGAACGAAGGAAAAAATAAAGAAAGAGGGAGGGAGGAAGGAAAGAAAGAAGGAAGGAAAGAAAAAAAGAAGGAACAGTTAAAAGAGATGGGGTCAATTTGACCCGGATGAGGACGACAGAAGGGTTAAGACAAAACTGATATGGCTGCCATCAGATTAGAGTGGGAAGGAAAACCTTAAAGATGCATGAGCTATAATGTCCTGTTAAGAGACAGAGCTGATGGTCAGTGTAAGATAAAGTAATTAGTTTAAACTGTGAATTATGCCAAGCTACACTAGTTGAGTCAGAAATCACTATACAGAACTGGAAAAATAGCAAAATAGGTTCAATTTAAGTTTTCAGGAACCATGTGTGTCATTTTAAAAGGCGCTGACAAATGATATCTTGTCATTTAGGCCAAGAAGACTTGCTGTAAAAAGGGTCATTTTAAGTCATTTCAACCAAACGGAGAATCTTGAGTAAGACACTCAACACCTACTTGTTAATTCATTACCAGTCACTTAGGACGAGGACATCATCAGCTAAACCCCTAAGTAATAATACTGCAAGGGCGCATTGAAAAACGACCTAGATGCTGCCTCATTTATCTCATTTGAGTTCATCAGCACAGATTGCACTAGAAAGCATTTCATTTATTAATACAGTTCTCGTTTAGAGCAGTGATTCAGTAGACGGCCCGTGGCGGATGCCTTGTTTTTTTATGACTTGTGTGCATCTCTTGTGCATCTGCCACACAGATTACTGTTCAGCTGTGCTCCAGAAGGCATTCTCCATCACAGAAAAGGCTTGTAACCCTCATTTACCCCATCGAGTCAGTACTGAAAGTCATATTTGTCTTTAGTCAGCGTTGTATCAGTCTTTTTAATCAGTCTTTAAACTCTTATATTTAACTATTTATTGTCTCATTTTTATCCCTTCAGATAAGAGATAATGGCGTCATGAAGATTTTAACCCTCCTGTTGTCCTCGAGTCAGGGAAGGAAGGAAAGGAGGGAGGAAGGAAGGAAGGAAGGAAGGAAGGAAGGAAGGAAGGAAGGAAGGAAGGAAGGAAAGAAGGAAGGAAGGGTGGGATGAAGGAAAGAAGGAAGGGAGGGAGGAAGGAATGAAAGGAAAGAAGGAAGGAAAGGAGGGAGGGAGGAAGGAAGAAGGAAGGAAAGGAGGGAGGGAGGCAGGGAGGAAAGAAGGAAGGAAGGAAAGGATGGAGGAAAGGAAGGAAAGAAGGAAGGAGGAAGGAAGGAAGGAAAGGAGGGAGGGAGGAAAGAAGGAAGGGTGGAGGGAAGGAGACAGGAAAAGAGGAAGGGAGGAAAGAATGAAGGTAATGGGGAGGAAATAAAGAGAGAAGGAGGGAGGGAGGAAAAAAGGACAGAAGGAGGGAGGAAAGAAGGACAGACGGAAGGAAGGAAGGGAGGAAAGAAGGAACAGTCAAAACAGACGGGGTCAATTTGACCCGGGAGGACGACACAAAGGTTAAGTAAGAAAAATGTCAGATAGTATATTTTTTTATCATTTCTAACCTGCAGATTGTAGTCCTGCAGGATTTTCACTAGTGAGTCTCGGAGGTTTGGGATCTCCATGCCTTCTTTAATGCGATGGATGAGCAGGATGGGATCCACGCGGGTTCCGATATTATTGAGGAGGCCGGTGATGAACGCTGTGGACGACGACACAGAGGAGATATTATAAAAGCAGATAAGTAATGTAACTATTTCAATGACTTCATCAAAGTAATGTCACTTATTACATTTGATGACTTTTCTAATTTTATAACCAATGTTTTCAGCTGTTAGGGTAAATGTTCCCTCCATCTGTCCTTCCTTCCTTCCTCACTTCCTTCCTTCCTACATTCTTTCTTTCCTTCCTTCCTTTCTTCCTCCCTACCTTTCTTTCTTCCTTCCTTCCTATTTTCCTTTCTTCCTTCCTTCCTTCCTTCCTTACTTCCTATTTTCCTTCCTCCCTTTCTATTTTCCTTTCTTCCTTTTCCTACCTACCATGTTTTAAAAACACAACAGATGGGTGGATTTCCAAATTTGATTGACTACTTAAGAGTATCTAGGTAAGATGGATGAGCCTCAGTTAACAGTCCCGTGTGACCTGTAACACTGCAGGATCAGCTGTGTTGCTTCCTTCCTTGTTAACGTAAAAATCAATAAAACCCACAGACTCACATTTAATTAGCCAGACTCATATGACCTGTATGTATACATATGTGTATTTAAAGAGACGTAGTGACCACAGTGGTTTTGGCTAATTTGGGTGTTCCTACTCTACTTCCTGTTTGATGGGTCATCCTGATATTCACACTGTAATCACTCACTTCTAACTACATGACATCTGAAGGTGAACATCCTGATCTCTAAGGCTGCGTTCACACTGCAAGTCAAAATCCAACCAGAAACCAGATGGCTCTTATGAAGTCTGAACAGTCATAAATCACATGAAATCCGATTTTTGCAAACAAAATCGAAAACAACCTTTGGGAGGTAGTTCCAAATTGCATTTGGCCAGATGTGTCTGAGTCTGAACCTGGCGGGGAGTTCCGGTCCTCTGAAATGATGCCAACGCGGAAGTAAATTAAACTGCATTCTATCAAAAGGCCACCAGGGGGCGACCATTTTGGTGTCAAAGGGACTTCCGTCTCTATACAAGTCAATGGAGAATTCACCAACTTCTCACTTGATTTCTAACCTCAGTAAACGTTTTCAAAATGTGTTTATGGTCTCAATCGCTAGTATAAAGCCTTCTTCAATGCAGTATGATGTTCATTTGGGACATTTTGGCCTCCTTGATTTTATATGTGATGATAAAGCAGGGTATGCATTAGGGCGTGGCTACGTCGTGATTGACAGGTTGATTGGTTCACAGGTTCAGGAGGGCGCCTCATGCTCCTCCTGATGCCCATATAAGTAGAATCCGTGTTTTTATTTTTCCCAGCATGCACCAGAAATTTTCAAGATGGCGCTGCCCAGATCCGATACTATTGGCTTCCGAGCAGCAGTCCACAAACCAATGGGTGACGTCACGGATGTTACGTCCATTTCTTATATATAGTCTATGAGTGAACAGCTCCAAACACTCAAATTGGATTTGACTGTCCGTGACGTCTCTCTACGTCTCTACGCTACTCTACGTCACTCTTTGCGACACCAGACCGACGCTTATTCCAGTTGTTGTTGCTAGCTGAAATCAATGGAGGCAATGGAGGACGTCGTAAACACCAGTCCTTGGACAGAGGACGAAACCAAATTCTTAATCTTTGGGGAGATGGCTCCGTTCAAGCGAAGCTCGAGGGTTTGTTGTTGGTCACACAATACACGGTAGATGACGCCTCCGCTCCGACGACGTTGCCACAGCAACCTGTCAAATTGGTCATTAATGTGGCCCAGTCTGAACAGAACCAAATCCGATTTGGACACTTGCTGAAAACTATGTGGACAGTCAGGCCTAAAAAAAATCGGATTTGAGAAGGAATCCGATTTGAATCAGATTTTTCCTATAATGGATTCTTCTACATTACAATCCATATGTAAGGTACCAGTCAAAAGTTTGGACACACCTTCCCATCCACATGAATGAAAAAGTGAGTCTGTACGTTTGACTGTTGCTGTATGTTCTGTTGTTTTTGTCGATTAGGAGCCATTACAGAATATAATCATCTCTGTCTAAATACTTAAAGGCTTTAATTATCAACCATGTTTGTTGCTCATCAGTGCGAATTGGCCATTATGTATCCTGTCAGATTGTTCTTAAAGCAAGACAGTCCATCCGTAATTACTCACTTGTTGCATATTCATGGATTAATTAGCACCTCTCTGCTCAGCATGGCAGAAGCTCTGATTCATGGAGCTGATGACCATGAATATTTTTTTTTATGATTACATCCAGTGTACAAAGTTTGTTTGTCTGCTTTGAGTCTGATTTAAAGTGTTTTCTCTCATGTGTTTATCACAATCCTCATTTTGCTTTTAACCCCTCCTGTCGTCCCTCCTGGGTCAAATTGACCCCGTCTGTTTTGACTGTTCCTTCTTTCCTTCCTTCCTTACTTCCGTCTGTACTTCCTCCCTACTTCTCTCTTTCTTTCCTTCCTCTCTTTCCTCCCTTCCTTCTTTCCTCTGTCCTTCCTTCCTTCCTTCCTTTCTCCCTCCCTACCTACCCTCTTTCCTTCCTTCCTTCCTCCTTTCCTTCCTTCCTTCCTCCCTCCTTTCCTTCCCTTCTTCCTCCCTCCCTCCTTTCCCTTCCTTCTTCCTCCCTTCCTCCTTTCCTTCCTTCCTTCCTTCCTTTCCTTCTTTCTTCCTCCCTTCCTTCCTCCCTCCTTTCCTTCCTTCTTCCTCCCTTCCTTCCTTCCCTCCTTCCTCCCTCCCTCCTTACTCCTTATCTTACTTCCTTCCTTCTTTCCTCCCTTCCTCCTCCCTCCCTCCTTTCCTTCCTTCGTCCTCCCGTCCTTACTCGACTCGAGGACAACAGGAGGGTTAACATCATTGACCGGTTTGTAGACCTTTCCCGTCCAACTGTATATCTGATTTCTACAGAAGCCCAGGGAGGCAAGGAATATATGTCCCAAAATATTTACGGAGATCCAATTTCTAAGTCTGATCTAAAGTGTTTTCTCTTCAGAACAGTTGGTGGAAAAAGGTTTAGCTGGGTAATCTTTCCTCATAAGTTCCTCATATAGTTTTGGAAAAACAGTTGGAAAAGAAGTTTTGCCACCAGGATCATGGTTTCGAATCAAATGGCGTGATATTTTCTATTTTATTACCTATCCATTCAAAAACATCCTGAGAAACCACATTTATTACAGCACCGGAGGTCAGGAGTGGATAAACCCCGGTTGAAAGAGTGCCCGCCCGTATGCGACGCTCCTCGAAAGAGCAGCGAACGCACCCGTTTACAGCTTTGATCCACAAAAGATCCGAGAGCAGGGCAGAGATCCGCGAGCACAAACTCCCTGAGTGCGAGAGGAAGAACTCGAAATCCGCGCAAGCAGCGTTGTAACCGAGTGCGAGGACACAGTGCGTGCATGCGTAGAGCACATTTGAGCGCGGAGAGCAGAGTTTTGAGAGAAAATATCACAAAATCCTGAGCATGAAATCAATAAATACTGCTCATCCAAATCCATTTAATATGCTCTTGAATTAAGATAGGGAATAGGGAATTTTGTCCCACGGACCCCTAACTGAGGAAATAGTTGTTAGATATGATTCAGTAAAGAATCCCAACTGTCTTTACTGTCCGTAGGGAGATAACTGTGGAGAAAGGGAATTTCTTACACATTGTGCTTAACTTCTTGTGAATAGAATATTATTCATATTGAACTACTTCAAAATGTGTATGGCTACCACACTTTGACAACCATTGACTTCCACCAATCTAAATCACCTCTGAGGCCAGTCCAGTTCCCTTCTCATTCGTTTAATATTCTAGAGGAAAGTCCAACATTTGACTTACGGGTCCAACGAATCCATCGTAGACGTGTAAGCCACGTCAGTGAAAGACGAGGCCATGTAAGGTTAATAAGTTTAGTTTCTTTATTTAATGATTAAAACACTCTCCGACTGAATGATGCAGTGTTGTTTAGGTAAGTGTGAGGTGCATATTAGAGCAGTGAGCTAAATTTTTATTTTGCTGGCAGATCAAAGTGCTCAGAGAGAAAATAAGGTGTTGTTAGTCTTAACTTGTGAATTACTTTTATGCAAAGCGCAGTAATGACTGTAGAACGTGCAGCGCATTAAAAAGACCTAATCTCAGCTCATTCTCTTAATACATTATAATTACGCCTCTCACTTTCAGTAGTTAGATTTTCTCCTTCCCTTTCTTCTGTTAAATTTACACCTTTTCTCTTTGTTTGCCATGATGTATTTTAATTAATCATTCTTACTTTTGTTAAAATATATATATAGCAACTAAGGGTCCAAACACATCTTAAGGTTTAATTGGTGGTGCCAGAACCTTATCAGAGTTGTACCTATTTAATCACTGTATGATCAATAAATAAACATACTTAGGCCGTTATTTTTATTAGACTATACATGATTATATATATATATATATATATATATATATATATATATATATATATATATATATGTTTAGGATTGTTAAGGATATATTCTTTAGGTGCTGAAGTTCACACTCAGTACGTTTACATGCAGCAAAACATTCGAATTTCTGATCGTATCAGACATAGTTTGGACTTTTATAATGCTTGTAAAACACCTCAGTCCGATCTACATCAGACCTACATCGGACCATAACGAACATCTCAAAATCAGATAAGAACACCTAGATAATTTGTTCATAGTCGGCATTTTAACGCCATGTATACTCAACAATCGTATCTAAATTGGATTTTGCATTCTGCGCATGCTCAAGAATTTCTCCGGAAGTAAAAGATCCGTTGTTCTTTATATGCATTATTAGAAGGAAAATAATGCACGAAATGTACGCTACTGTAGCATCGTCCATCTCCTCGTACGCCATCTTTGTTTGAATGCCGTGAGATAGTTTGTTGTTGCTGTTAAGTAGAGGTCAACAGGAAGTGGCTCTTTGTTGAGAGGGCTACAGGAAGTGGCTCTTTGTTGAGAGGGCTACAGGAAGTGGCTCTTTGTTGAGAGGGCTACAGGAAGTGGCTCTTTGTTGAGAGGGCTACAGGAAGTGGCTCTTTGTTGAGAGGGCTACAGGAAGTGGCTCTTTGTTGAGAGGGCCACAGCGCCACATAGCGTAACGGTGTCAGCCATGCTCCGGCCATTTATCCGATTCTCTGAACGGCATGTATACTCAGACAAGTGATCCGGTCTTATACATGTCTTTATCTGATACGATCAGAAATTCGAATTTTTTCCTGCATATAAACGTACTGACTCTTATAACAAGTGTTTGCCAGAGAAATGTAAAATAAATTGCCACAAACTGTTGCAAACAGTACAAAACCAAAACTAATTTACTGCAACAACATCAGACACTTTGCAGCAATTGTTAACTTTTGTAAACGAGGCTTTCGAACAGCTGATTCACCCAGAAGAATGTTGTCTTATGCTACCAATAAAGATGCTACTGTATTGGAGGTGTTATGACTGAGACTGTTTCATTGTCAAGAACATGTAAATCTGTAAGTCTTTAAAGGCTTTATATGATGATGTAATTGCAGTCAGAAAAAAAAGTTTGTTATTGTCAGGAGTGACGTAAACAAGGTTTTTTAAATCTTCTTTTTCTCAACTCAACTCTTTAAAAAACAAAATCAATCCTATCAAGCTCTAGAATAATAGAATCCATACCCTCATTTTTTCCCCCATTGACTAACGCAACGCTCTTTTCTCCTGTCTCAACTGCAACTCAAAACAAACTAGGGCTGGGCGATTATGGCAAAAATCAAAATCACCATTAATTGAACTTTTAACCTCGATTACGATTAATGAACGATTATCTACTCCCTTGATGAACAATTATGTATTTTCACAGTTTCTTTCGTTTTGTATTTTACACTGCTGCCCTCACACATGAGGATCTTTAGGGAGGTAATATAATGATGTTTTAAGGTGTGACGCTGTGGTTAATGTCTAGTTTACTTGATTAGAACTATGTAAAGATCATGGTTTGGGTTCAAATGATCACTGGAGACACGTTTAAAAATTAACCCTCCTATTGTCCTCGAGTCAAGGTAGGAAGGGAGGAAGAAGGAAGGAAAGGAGGGAGGAAGAAGGAAGGAAAGGAGGGAGGAAGGAAAGAGGGAAGGAGGAAGGTAGAAGGGAGGGAGGAAAGAAGGAAGGAGGGAGGGAAGGAAGGAAGGAAGGAAGGAGGGGAGGAAGAAGGAAGGAAAGGAGGAAGGAAGGGAGGAAGAAGGAAGGAAAGGAGGGGAGGAAGGAAAGAGGGAAGGAGGAAGGTAGAAGGGAGGGAGGAAAGAAGGAAGGAGGGAGGGAAGGAAGGAGAGAGGGAGGGAGGGAGGGAGGGAGGGAAGGAAGAAAGGAAGGTAGGTAAGGGGGAGGAAAGAAAGAGAGAAGGAGGGAGGGAGGAAAGGAAGTAGGGAAGGACAGAGGAAATAAGGAAGGGAGGAAGGTAGGGGGGAGGAAAGAAAGATAGA
>NC_084974.1:30370570-30383418 GCF_963691925.1 Scomber scombrus | reverse complement strand
GTGTAAAATTGACCGTCTGCATCCTTTAATCCCTGCTGGGAGACTCGACCAAAACCTGCTCTATGTTAATTGTGTCCTTTAATCAACCAGTTTGCTCCCCGAGAGCCAGATGGTGTAAAACAACACCTCTGGTCTCCTGTGGCAATGAACATGAACAATGATATAGTGGTACAGCAGTGGACGTCCTGCAGATAGACACAACAACACCGAGGCAGCTTGGTTTGTTGTGTTTTAAACAGTTTGACTTCTACTTAATGGCAGAACAAGTCAAACAATAAAGGTTTATATTCATATTCCTAATATCACAACAAAGGATTTAACTTGCTTTAAAGGCAGTTATACAACTGTATTATTTCATTACCTCCTGGTGCATACTGGCTCATGTTTATATATTATGTGCAGACTTTTCCATATGTTACATTAGTTTAGTTTTCCAGCAAATGCATGAATAAATAAACACATTACTGCTGTATTATTGTGTTTAAAAAAAGAGACCCATCTATAACACCTATGTGCTAACATATTTGTATTGATGCAATGTATGCACAGCGCACTCAAAGTTGCATTCTGGACATAGGAGAAAACCCAAAGACCCTCATGTGTGCACATGCATGGAGGCTTACAGACTAAAGGAGGCGACCAGATCATCAGTAAGTATCAGAAATATGTGTTCAGGGTTAAGAGCAGGTATACAGAAACCAATCATGCCTCCACATACATCACTTAACATTATATATTTTGTGTTTTGATCAGGCGGGGAGTTCCAGTCCTCTGAAATGATGCCAACGCGGAAGTAACTTAAAACTGCATTCTATCAAACATTTTGGCCTCCCTGATTTTATATTTGACGATAAAGCAGGGTATGCATTAGGGCGTGGCTACGTCGTGATTGACAGGTTGATTGGTTCACAGGTTCAGGAGGGCGCCTCATGCTCCTCCTGATGCCCATATAAGTAGAATCCGTGTTTTTATTTTTCCCAGCATACACCTGAAATTTTCAAGATGGCGCTGCTCAGATCCGATACTATTGGCCTCCGAGCAGCAGTCCACAAACCAATGGGTGACATCACGGATGTTACGTCCATTTCTTATATACAGTCTTTGGTTTTGATGCATTTTTAAAAAAAATTTATTACAGTATTTATTCTTTCAGCTTGTGTTTTTGTATGTTTTTGGTGTTTTTTCATTTATTTATTCATGGAAACATTGAGGTTTATTGAAAGAGAAAGAGTGAAAGAGACCTATGTTTGTTTTTTTGTATAACTTTACTGATAAGTTAACTAATTTGGAGTCATTCTGTATTGAATCTGGATGTATGTACCAAATATAAATCCAATCCAAACAATAGTTCATATTAATGAGTGGAATATATCAAAGTATAACCAACAGACAGATGAGTACACTGACCAACACACATTTGCTATTGCATGTTTGTTTCTTTGTTATTCTTTGTACACAAGTCAGCAACCACTATGCTCTAATCATTTCTGAGGGGTGACCTATTTTTTTCTGACAGAGCAATCAACCAAGACAGTGAACCGTGGCTTTGTACACGAGTGTTTTACTGATGACATAAACAAATGAATTATTCCCAATGATTCTGCCCCGCTGCCTCTGAATGCAGCATCGATAATCACTCAGTGAGTCTGCCACAGGTAGCATGAAGCAGGAGCATAAAACACTCCAAAAATAACTGTATGTCAATGCAGATTTTTCATATTTTGCTGACTTACTTTACTCACAGTGCTGCAGATTTAACCTCAATGCTAATAATATTGTCTGTTATTACTGCTGCACTCATTTCAGGTTCCTGTAGAGTAGCAGTAGAGTTTTATATAAGAATAAAATATACATTCATACTTCCATTAACCCTCCTGTTGTCCTCAAGTCAAGGAAGGAAGGAAGGAAGGATAGAAAGGGAGGAAGAAGGAAGGGAGGGTAGAAGGAGGGAGGAAGAAATAAGGAAGGAAGGAAGGAAGAAGGAAGGAAAGGAGGGAGGGACGGAGGAAGGAAGAAGGAAGGAAGGGAGGAGGAAAGAAGGAAGGGAGGAAAGGAAGAAGGAAGGAAAGGAGGGAGGAAGGAGGGAGGAAGAAGGAAGGAAGGAGGGAGGGAGGGAGGGAGGGAGAAAGGAAAAGAGGAAGGGAGGGAGGAAGGAAGAAGGAAAGGAGGGAGGGACGGAGAAGGAAGGAAGAAGGAAGGACAGGAGGAGGGAGGAAGGAAGGAGGGAGGAAGAAGGAAGGAAAGAAGGGAGGGAGGAAAGAAGGAAGGGAGGGAAGGAAGGAGGAAGGAAAAGTGGAAGGGAGGAAGGAAGGAAAGAAGGACAGATGAAAGAAGGAGGAAGAAGGAAGGGAGGACAGAAGGGAACAGTCAAAACAGACGGGGTCAATTTGACCCGGGAGGATGACACAAAGGTTAAAAAAACTTCAGGGTTGAGTTCTCTCTTCCAGTTTCAAAAAAAAAAAAATATATATATATATATATATTTACACTGTATTAATCTGTTTTCCTCTCCAACCATGAAACCCTTATTGCAAATCAGAAGGAGTCCCCCACACCTTTTTGGCATATTAATAAACTCACGATTTACTGTGACGATTCAGCAGCACAAGTCTTTTGGGAATGAGCTGTTTTTATGGCTTGTGTACTTCTCCGCTGCAATTGTTGTCCTGTCGTGTAATCATCTGTTAAACAGGAGGTGTTTAAACATGAAGGACCGTATTTCCCCCTGCAGGCACGAGGCCAGAGCTGGTTCAAATGCACATTTCCTGAGGCACAAGTCTTACTTTATGTAGTTTTTCCCCCTGTTTGGTCATTTCCAGACACCAAAGGGAGCATGCAGCTAAGGTTGTGTTTCTGTAGATTGGGTGGCACAGTGCAATGTAGGTGCACCTGTTTAGACCACTTCCAAGGATTAAAGCAAGAAAAGGTTTGTTGTCCATGAGGAAATGTGTCAAATGAATTGAATTAAGAATTATATGAGTTTAAAACTGCTCAATGCCTGAAATCAAGCATGGTGCCTGAAAACGTTAGATACTTTCAGTTTGCTACAGGTTTTTTTAATCCTCTTGTCGTCCTCCCGGTTCCTTCTATCCTCCCTTCCTTCTTTCCTTCCTCCCTCCTTCTTTCCTTCCCTCCTTCCTTCTTTTCTCCTCTTTTCCTTTCTCCCTCCCTCCTCCCTCCTTCCTTCCTTCTTTCCTCCCTCCCTCCTACCTTCCTTCCTTATTTCCTCCAACCTTCCTTCCTTTCCGTCCTCCATCCCATTCTTTCCTTTCCTCCCTTCCCTTCCTTCCTTCCTTTCCTTCCTTCCTTCCTTCCTTCCTTCCTTCCTTCCTTCCTTCCTTCCTTCCTTCCTCCCTTCCTTCCTCCCTCCCCCCTTCCTTCTTTCCTCCCTCCCTCCTTTCCTTCCTTCTTCCTCCTTTCCTTCCTTCCTTCCTTGACTCGAGGACAACAGGAGGGTTAATCTTGAGAAGACTGACACGGGAATCAAAACACTATTTTAGTTTTAAGGAAGATTTTTTACCAACAATACCACATGAGCGTAATCCAATGACCCAAAGTTTAGATTTATGCTCTGGCAGTTTCTGTTTCCCACGACAACTTGAAGACTGTCTGATCTTTCACGAGGATCATTTAAAGTGAGTTTTCAGCGATGCCTCTTACAGTCAAGTCTCACAATATTTGCAGTAGTCAGCTCTGCACATGGACGTATATCCATATAATCAGTATTTAAAGTAGCTTCTGTTTAGGAGGGATTGCATAAAGCACAGGACCTCTGGTTGTCAGAGTAGGCAAACATCAACATCCAATATGCTGTGAGCAAATAGAGCACGCTCCGTGGAGATTAAACACAACTTTACGCCCCAACCGGCAAAGCATGGATACCTTTATTCATCATTTCAACGAGAGACTAATAGAAACTTTCCAAACCCAATTTTGTACCTGTTTATTTAAGGATATCGTGTGTACTTAAAAGCATAAAAAGGACTTTGAAATATGCAGAGGAGGAGCATAACTGCATAGTTTAAATGTATAAATCATCTAATATGAACTGTTTGCACAAAATAAGCAGCAGCACCAGTTTGCCAGCAGCTGCAACAAGCAAGAACACACCAGCTTTATTTATATTCTACTACTGTCAGCATATTTGGATTGATATATATTAATAGTTGAGAGGTCCTGAATGTATATTTTAGAGCTTGAGGGGCTTCACAGAGGTGAACTACCATCTCTCCCCCCCGTTTCACCTGTTGCTGCGTTTAAAGAGAATGAGAGGAGCTCATGAGATTGGTCATTATTGAAGCCCGCCTGCACTCCACCCGGCATAATGCATTCCTCCCACTAATAATGCATTCAGTGTCTCATCCACATTGTGCCTGGCTGAGCCCAGAGTGCACCGGTGCTGATGGCTGGGGGAAAATTGCAAAAAACACGTTGATCATATCCACACACACATTACAGCACTAGGAATTAGGACTTAGATCAGTGCATTCACCCTATTCTGGGAAAATAGGAAGCAAAATCTTTGCTGTGACATCATAGAAACCATGTCAATGTTTGTCACCAGGAAGTGTGAAGGTTTGAAGGGAACTTTAAAGTCACTGGCCACATGTTTGATTCCCACGAATACCTGGCCAAGTCCTCACACCTAAACTGTGCCTTCCTAAATGACACATAGGCATTTCCTGTTTGGCCCATTGATTTTTAGACCACTATAACTACTTGGAAGCGATCACCTTCATGGTTAGATGGGACAAAAGCTGAAACGTTGGTGGACCAGACGAAATAGTAATTTTTCAGTTTTATGGGGCATCTGACAAAAAAGACTAGTTTTGAAAATGCCTCTTTGCCTCAAGGACTTGTTGCTCTGGCAAAAGTGTAGATAAAAATGTAAAAGAACAAAGACCTTCTCATCTATCAGAATAAACTTGGTTTGATTGTTCATGATTTATCAGTTCTTCAAAAAGTGCCCCAAAATGGGGATGAGCAACTACACCACAAGCCAAAACTGTTAAAATTATATATGCACACAGGCTTATTTAGAGTTAGTGCTTTTAATTATCATTTAAACTGTTGATCTTAAATTACAGATTGCTCATTTTTGTCTTTTTAAAAAAGAGGAAATACAAGAGTCAAAGCCATAATCAGTATTCATGTGATTTGTTGAGTGTTGATAATATGACTGTGTGCCAAATAATGGAGGTAAACATTTGTAGAAGTAATCCCTGAGAACTAAAAGCTCTAGTTCCTGACTGCAAACACACACTTTTACTGCCCCGCTCCACTAACATTAGAGCCATGACTCCATTACACAGCACAGCAAAGTACAATCAGTAGTTTACCTGTTGGAGGTGTGCAGGTTATGTGCAACTCTTCATCATACATGAAGCATTACCATAACACCTAACTGATTCTGCTTGTATTATTCATCTCAGCATTATTGCTAACTGATCGTGATTGGGTTGACTGTTTTTTTAAGTACAATGAGGAACATGTTTCACTTCCTGTTATTTAGTCATTTAAAAGATTTTAATTTGAATCAGTAAAGCGGGAAATGTTGGGTTTGCATCAATGGTAACGTAACCCTCCTGTTGTCCTCAGGTCAAGGAAGGACAGGAGGAAGGAAGGAAGGAAGGAAGGGAGGAAAGAAGTAAGAAAGGAGTGAGGAAGGAAGGAAGGAAAGAAGGAAGGAAGGAAGGAATGAGGAAGGAAGGAAGGAAGGAAGGAAGGAAGGAAGGAAGGAAGAAGGAAGGAAAGGAGTAAGGATGGAGGAAGGGAAAGAGGAAGGAAGTAAGGAGAGAAGGAAGTGAGGAAGGAAAGGAAGGAATGAAGGAAGGAAGTGAGGAAAGAAATATGGCAGGAGGAGGGAGCAAAGAAAGAGGGAAGGAGGGGAAGAACGAAGGAAAAAATAAAGAAAGAGGGAGGGAGGAAGGAAAGAAAGAAGGAAGGAAGGAAGGAAGGGTTAAAAGAAATGGGGTCAATTTGACCCAGGAGGACGACAGGAGGCTTTGGACAAAACTGATATGGCTGCCATCAGATTACAGTGGGAAGGAAAACCTCAAAGATGCATGAGCTATAATGTCCTGTTAAGAGACAGAGCTGATGGTCAGTGTAAGATAAAGTAATTAGTTTAAACTGTGAATTATGCCAAGCTACACTAGTTGAGTCAGAAATAACCATACAGAACTGGAAAAATAGCAAAATAGGTTCAATTTAAGTTTTCAGGAACAATATGTGTCATTTTAAAAGGCGCTGACAAATGATATCTTGTCATTTAGGCCAAGAAGACTTGCTGTAAAAAGGGTCATTTTAAGTCATTCCTACCAAATGGAGAATCTTGAGTAAGACACTCAACACCTACTTGTTAATTCATTACCAGTCACTTAGGACGAGGACATCATCAGCTAAACCCCTAAGTAATAATACTGCAAGGGCGCATTGAAAAACGACCTAGATGCTGCCCATTTATCTCATTTGAGTTCATCAGCACAGATTGCACTAGAAAGCATTTCATTTATTAATACAGTTCTCGTTTAGAGCAGTGATTCAGTAGACGGCCCGTGGCGGATGCCTTGTTTTTTTATGACTTGTGTGCATCTCTTGTGCATCTGCCACACAGATTACTGTTCAGCTGTGCTCCAGAAGGCATTCTCCATCACAGAAAAGGCTTGTAACCCTCATTTACCCCATCGAGTCAGTACTGAAAGTCATATGTCTTTAGTCAGCGTTGTATCAGTCTTTTTAATCAGTCTTTAAACTCTTATATTTAACTATTTATTGTCTCATTTTTATCCCTTCAGATAAGAGATAATTGCGTCATGAAGATTTTAACCCTCCTGTTGTCCTCGAGTCAGGGAAGGAAGGAAAGGAGGGAGGAAGGAAGGAAGGAAGGAAGGAAGGGTGGGATGAAGGAAAGAAGGAAGGGAGGGAGGAAGGAATGAAAGGAAAGAAGGAAGGAAAGGAGGGAGGGAGGGAGGAAGGAAGAAGGAAGGAAAGGAGGGAGGGAGGCAGGGAGGAAAGAAGGAAGGAAGGAAGGAAGGAAAGGAGGGAGGAAAGGAAGGAAAGAAGGAAGGAAGAAGGAAGGAAGGAAAGGAGGGAGGGAGGAAAGAAGGAAGGGTGGAGGGAAGGAGACAGGAAAAGAGGAAGGGAGGAAGGAAGGTAATGGGGAGGAAAGAAAGAGAGAAGGAGGGAAGGAAGGGAGGAAAGAAGGAACAGTCAAAACAGACGGGGTCAATTTGACCCGGGAGGACGACACAAAGGTTACGTAAGAAAAATGTCAGATAGTATATTTTTTTTATCATTTCTAACCTGCAGATTGTAGTCCTGCAGGATTTTCACTAGTGAGTCTCGGAGGTTTGGGATCTCCATGCCTTCTTTAATGCGATGGATGAGCAGGATGGGATCCACGTGGGTTCCGATATTATTGAGGAGGCCGGTGATGAACGCTGTGGACGACGACACAGAGGAGATATTATAAAAGCAGATAAGTAATGTAACTGTTTCAATGACTTCATCAAAGTAATGTCACTTATTACATTTGATGACTTTTCTAATTTTATAACCAATGTTTTCAGCTGTTAGGGTAAATGTTCCCTCCATCTGTCCTTCCTTCCTTCCTTCCTTCCTTCCTTCCTTCCTTCCTCACTTCCTTCCTTCCTTCATTATTTCTTTCTTTCCTTCCTTTCTTCCTCCCTACCTTTCTTTCTTCCTTCCTATTTTCCTTTCTTCCTTCCTTCCTTTCTATTTTCCTTTCTTCCTTCCTTCTATCCTCCCTTCCTTTCTTTCTTCCCTTTCCTTCCTTCCTTTCTTCCTTCCTTCCTTCCTATTTTCATTCCTTCCTTCCTTCCTTTCTTCCTTCCTTCCTTCCTATTTTCCTTCCTTCCTTCCTTCCTTCCTTCCTTCCTCCCTTTCAATTTTCCTTTCTTCCTTTTCCTACCTACCATGTTTTAAAAACACAACAGATGGGTGGATTTCCAAATTTGATAGACTACTTAAGAGTATCTAGGTAAGATGGATGAGCCTCAGTTAACAGTCCTGTGTGACCTGTAACACTGCAGGATCAGCTGTGTTGCTTCCTTCCTTGTTAACGTAAAAATCAATAAAACCCACAGCCTCAAATTTAATTAACCAGACTCATATGACCTGTATGTATATATATGTGTATTTAAAGAGACGTAGTGACCACAGTGGTTTTGGCTAATTTGGGTGTTCCTACTCTCTCCTGTTTGATGGGTCATCCTACGTGACATCTGAAGGTGAACATCCTGATCTCTAAGGCTGCGTTCACACTGCAAGCCAAAATCCAACCAGAAACCAGATGGCTTTTATGAAGTCTGAACAGTCATAAATCACATAAAATCCGATTTTTGCAAACAAAATCGAAACCACCTTTGGGAGGTAGTATCAAATCGCATTTGGACAGATGTGTCTGAGTCTGAACCTGGCGGGGAGTTCCGGTCCTCTGAAATGAGGCCAACGCGGAAGTAACTTAAAACTGCATTCTATCAAAAGGCCACCAGGGGGCGACCGTTTTGGTGTCAAAGGGACTTCCGTCTCTATACAAGTCAATGGAGAATTCACCAACTTCTCACTTGATTTCTAACCTCAGTAAACGTTTTCAAAATGTGTTTATGGTCTCAATCGCTAGTTTAAAGCCTTCTTCAATGCAGTATGATGTTCATTTGGGACATTTTGGTCTCCCTGATTTTATATTTGACGATAAAGCAGGGTATGCATTAGGGCGTGGCTACGTCGTGATTGACAGGTTGATTGGTTCACAGGTTCAGGAGGGCGCCTCATGCTCCTCCTGATGCCCATATAAGTAGAATCCCTGTTTTTATTTTTCCCAGCATGCACCAGAAATTTTCAAGATGGCGCTGCTCAGATCCGAAACTATTGGCTTCCGAGCAGCAGTCCACAAACCAATGGGTGACATCACGGATGTTACGTCCATTTCTTATATATAGTCTATGAGTGAACAGCTCCAAACACTCAAATCAGTTCTGACTGTCCGTGACGTCTCTCTACATCTCTACGCTACTCTACGTCACTCTTTGCGACACCAGACCGACGCTTATTCCAGTTGTTGTTGCTAGCTGAAATCAATGGAGGCAATGGAGGACGTCGAAAACATCAGTCCTTGGACAGAGGACGAAATCAAATTCTTAATCTTTGGGGAGATGGCTCCGTTCAAGCGAAGCTCGAGGGTTTGTTGTTGGTCACACAATACACGGTAGATGACGCCTCCGCTCCGACGACGTTGCCACAGCAACCTGTCAGATCAGTCATTAATGTGGCCCAGTCTGAACAGAACCAAATCCGATTTGGACACTTGCTAAAAACAGTGTGGACAGTCAGGCCTAAAAAAATCGGATTTGAGAAGGAATCAGATTTGAATCAGATTTGCAGTCTGAACGCAGCCTATAATGGATTCTCATACATTGCAATCCATATGTAAGGTACCAGTCAAAAGTTTGGACACACCTTCCCATCCACATGAATGAAAAAGTGAGTCTGTACGTTTGACTGTTGCTGTATGTTCTGTTGTTTTTGTTGTTTTAGGAGCCATTACAGAATATAATCATCTCTGTCTAAATACTTAAAGGCTTTAATTATAAACCATGTTTGTTGCTCATCAGTGCGAACCGGCCATTATGTATCCTGTCAGATTGTTCTTAAAGCAAGACAGTCCATCCGTAATTACTCACTTGTTGCATATTCATGGCTTAATTAGCACCTCTCTGCTCAGCATGGCAGAAGCTCTGATTCATGGAGCTGATGACCATGAATATTTTTTTATGAATACATTCAGTGTACAAAGTTTGTTTGTCTGCTTTGAGTCTGATTTAAAGTGTTTTCTCTCGTGTGTTTATCACAATCCTCACTTTGCTTTTAACCCTCCTGTCGTCCTCCTGGGTCAAATTGACCCCGTCTGTTTTGACTGTTCCTTCTTTCCTCTGTCCTTCCTGCCTTCCTTTCTCCCTCCCTCCTACCCTCTTTCCTTCCTTCCTTCCTTCCTCCTTTCCTTCCTTCCTTCCTCCCTCCTTTCCTTCCCTTCTTCCTCCCTCCCTCCTTTCCTTCCTTCTTCCTCCCTTCCTTCCTCCCTCCTTTCCTTCCTTCTTCCTCCCTTCCTTCCTTCCCTCCTTCCTCCCTCCCTCCTTACTCCTTATCTTCCTTCCTTCCTCCTTTCCTCCCTCCCTCCCTCCTTACTCCTTTCCTTACTTCTTTCCTTCTTTCCTCCCTCCCTCCCTCCTTACTCCTTTCCTTACTTCCTTCCTTCTTTCTTTCCTCCCTTCCTCCTCCCTCCCTCCTTTCCTTCCTTCTTCCTCCCGTCCTTACTCGACTCGAGGACAACAGGAGGGTTAACATCATTGACCGGTTTGTAGACCTTTCCCGTCCAACTGTATATCTGATTTCTACAGAAGCCCAGAGAGGCAAGGAATATATGTCCCAAAATATTTCTGGAGATCCAATTTCTGTGATTCTAAGTCTGATCTAAAGTGTTTTCTCTTCAGAACAGTTGGTGGAAAAAGGTTTAGCTGGGTAATCTTTCCTCATAAGTTCCTCATATAGTTTTGGAAAGGAAGTTTTGCCACCAGGATCATGGTTTCGAATCAAATGGCGTGATATTTTCTATTTTATTACCTATCCATTCAAAAACATCCTGAGAAACCACATTTATTACAGCACCGGAGGTCAGGAGTGGATAAACCCGGGTTGAAAGAGTGCCCGCCCGTATGCGACGCTCCTCGAAAGAGCAGCGAACGCACCCGTTTACAGCTTTGATCCACAAAAGCACATTTGAGCGCGAGAGCAGAGTTTTGAGAGAAAATGTCACAAAATCTGAGCATGAAATCAATAAATACTGCTTTCAAATCCATTTAATATGCTCTTGAATTAAGATAGGGAATAGGGAATTTTGTCCCACGGACCCCTAACTGAGGAAATAGTTGTTAGATATGATTCAGTAAAGAATCCCAACTGTCTTTACTGTCCGTAGGGAGATAACTGTGGAGAAAGGGAATTCTTACACATTGTGCTAAACTTCTTGTGAATAGAATATTATTCATATTGAACTACTTCAAAATGTGTATGGCTACCACACTTTGACAACCATTGACTTCCATCGATCTAAATCACCTCTGAGGCCAGTCCAGTTCCCTTCTCATTCGTTTAATATTCTAGAGGAAAGTCCAACATTTGACTTACGGGTCCAACGAATCCATCGTAGACGTGTAAGCCACGTCAGTGAGAGACGAGGCCATGTAAGGTTAATAAGTTTAGTTTCTTTATTTAATGATTAAAACACTCTCCGACTGAATGATGCAGTGTTGTTTAGGTAAGGTGAGGTGCATATTAGAGCAGTGAGCTAAATTTGATTTTTGCTGGCAGATCAAAGTGCTCAGAGAGAAAATAAGGTGTTGTTAGTCTTAACTTGTGAATTACTTTTATGCAAAGCGCAGTAATGACTGTAGGACGTGCAGTGCATTAAAAAGACCTAATCTCAGCTCATTCTCTTAATATATTATAATTACGCCTCTCACTTTCAGTAGTAGATTTTCTCCTTCCCTTTCTTCTGTATTTCAATTAATCAGTCTTACTTTTGTTAAAATATATATATATATAGCAACTAAGGGTCCAAACACATCTTAAGGTTTAATTGGTGGTGCCAGAACCTTATCAGAGTTGTATCTATTTGTTTGAGGACATAATCACTGTATGATCAATAAATAAACATACTTAGGCTGTTATTTTTATTAGACTATACATGATTATATATATATATATATATGTTTAGGATTGTTAAGGATGTATTCTTTAGGTGCTGAAGTTCACACTCAGTACGTTCACATGCAGATCGTATCAGACATAGTTTGGACTTTTATAATGTTTGTAAACACCTTAGTCCGATCTACATCAGACCTACTTCGGAATATAACGGACATCTCAAAATCAGATAAGAACACTTATATAATTTGTTCATAATCGGCATTTTAACGCCATGTATACTCAACAATCGTATCTAAATCGGATTTTGCATTCCGCGCATGCTCGAGAATTTCTCCGGAAGTAAAAGATCAATTGTTCTTTATATGCATTATAAGAAGGAAAATAATGCACGAAATGTACGCTACTGTAGCATCGTCCATCTCCTCGTACGCCATCTTTGTTTGAATGCCGTGAGATAGTTTGTTGTTGCTGTTAAGTAGAGGTCAACAGGAAGTGGCTCTTTGTTGAGAGGGCTACAGGAAGTGGCTCTTTGTTGAGAGGGCTACAGGAAGTGGCTGTTTGTTGAGAGGGCTACAGGAAGTGGCTCTTTGTTGAGAGGGCTACAGCGCCACATAGCGTAACGGTGTCAGCCATGCTCCGGCCATTTATCCGATTCACTGAACGGCATGTATACTCAGACAAGTGATCCGGTCTTATGCATGTCTTTATCTGATACCATCAGAAATTCGAATTTTTTCCTGCATATAAACGTACTGACTCTTACAACAAGTGTTTGCCAGAGAAATGTAAAATAAATTGCCACAAACTGTTGCAAACAGTACAAAACCAAAACTAATTTACTGCAACAACATCAGACACTTTGCAGCAATTGTTAACTTTTGTAAACGAGGCTTTCGAACAGCTGATTCACCCAGAAGAAGGTTGTCTTATGCTACCAATAAAGATGCTACTGTATTGGAGGTGTTATGACTGAGACTGTTTCATTGTCAAGAACATGTAAATCTGTAAGTCTTTAAAGGCTTTATATGATGATGTAATTGCAGTCAGAAAAAAAGTTTGTTATTGTCAGGAGTGACGTAAACAAGGTTTTTTAAATCTGCTTTTTCTCAACTCAACTCTTT
>NC_084974.1:30358070-30365570 GCF_963691925.1 Scomber scombrus | reverse complement strand
ATACACCCCACTTCTCCCTCTACCTGCGTTCAGCGTCTCTGTCCACAGAAGCATCCGTCTGTCAGCAGCAGGACAAACTGCCTTCACCAGGCTGATTGACAGTGAACATTAACTGAACTAAAATAGTCTGCATGTCGGCTCCACAGGTACAAATCAACAGTGTTTGTATTAACCAATTCATAGATATGGTTAATAAGCTCAAAACACATACAGTGGGATATTTTTATGTGATTTATAACAACTGCCAGCTCAGATCACTTCACTACACGCAACAGAAACAGAAGAAAAAAAACCTAAAAATAAACATATTGAGTCTCGCACACACCGATGTGGACCATAATGATAGAGATTTTTATTATGCAACCCATACATCAATGGAGAGAGTAGACAGGAGTCCAGGATGTCTTGTATTGAAAAGGTTTATTTACTTGCACAAGGAGAAATGAATGAATGATCAGTACATGTTATGTTCTGATGCTTCCTTCAATTCTGAAGTTTCTGTCCTCCGGGGAAAGACTTTAACCTTTGTGTCGTCCTCCCGGGTCAAATTGACCTCGTCTGTTTTGACTGTTCCTTCTTTCTTTCCTTCCTTCCTTCCTTCCTTACGTCTGCACTTCCTCCCTCTCTCCTTCTCTCTTTGTTTCCTTCCTCTCTCTTTCCTCCCTTCCTTCTTTCCTTCCTCCATCCCCCTTTCTTCCTTCCTTCTGTCCTTCCTTCCTCCCTCCCTCCTTCTTTTCATCCCTCCTTCCTTTCCTTCCTCCCTTCCTCTGTCCTTCTTTCCTTCATTCTTTCCTCTGTCCTTCTTTCCTTCCTTCCTTCCTCCCTTCCTCTTTTCCTTTCTCCCTCCCTCCCTCATTCCTTCTTTCCTCCCTCCATGCTACCTTCCTTCCTTCCTTCCTCCATCCTTCCTTCCTTCCTTCCCCCCTCCCTTCCTTCTTTCTCCCTCCCTTCCTTCCTTGACTGAACCACACAGATAATGCCACAGGTTGATCCATCACATCTACAATATACAGAATTCAGTCTACTGGTCTAAAGACAAAACATTGCTTAGACCTCACTCAGGACCTTTGCCCTACATCCAACACTATATCAAACCTCTTACTCCAGTAACCTTTACCCCATTCAGGGAAAACAGTCAAAGACATATCTGACCTCGGTTGCTATAGCAACACTATCAGAATGCCTCCTCTTTTCCCCCAAAAGGAGCAGACTCACTGCTTACCACTATCTCAAGGGGAGGACAGTGTCTAAACCCAACATTTGGTGTGTCTAGTTTGACCCGGTGCATATTAGTTATGGAAAACACATAAGGTGATATTTGCTGAATATGATGAAAAAAATTGTATTGGATTAGAATGACTGACTCTGCCTTTAACACAGATAACCTCCTCCTGTATCACCACTCTCTATCTCAATATGCCATAATATACCTCAGACCCTGATTCTGCTCCTATGTGCACAAACTGCTATACACATACTAATCCTGTTGATCAGTATTTCTCACTGAGGGCCTTTTAAAGACAAAAACAAAAGCCATTCAACACATACATTAGAATAAGCATCACATGGGACTGAATGCACAATCCAGAGTGTAAAGGTTTTGTTGACTTCATAGTTTCCTGGTATGGGTTAAGTGTCTCGTTCTGCGACGGTGACGCGTCAGCAAGCAACAGACACACAAATGAAAAACGCAGAGTTGGATACAATCATCGATACGTCCCTGCGAGGCCGCATTGTGCGAGCGGTTCGATTCAGCCGAAGCTGAATGAGCCGTATTACAAGTTTGTGTGTGGCGATGTGTGGCATTGTGTCGGCTTTTGTGTACCGTGCCGCTGATAAGGCGGCCTTGTCACTGCACTCTGCCGCATTGTTCCTGTGATAAGGAAGCAGCGGAGGGAGACGTTTTCCTCTGCAGGAGACAGAGATGCTATCAGTGGGGGAGAGAGTGGTGAGACATTAAGTGAAGGAAAGTGAAGAGGTGGGTGTAGGTGTGGCTAAAAATGGATGGGCCATGAGTGTGTGTGTGTGATTACACTGTGTCTGATGGATGTGTGAGTATAACAGGTGAATGGGTAAGTGTGCTTGGTAATGGATAAAGTGGTGGAGTGTGCAAATGTGCTTTTGTGTGTGTGTTGATGGGATTTTTTTCCATTTTATGCAGCTTTTTTTTTTTCCAAGGGCAGCAAAGAGGAAAACAGGCTGAATTCAATCTGCAACTAATCCACTGAACAATGGAGCCGTACAGTTTGTTTCTCTGTAACCTCGAAACAAGACAGTCATTTTCAGCCATGGGTAAAGTTGTCAACCCAACAGCTAAACTTATAGATTTAAGTTAATTCATGTCTCGACTGCAACAACTGAAAACTTATTATGTTAGATTTCTACTTTCTACAATTAGGAGGTTTGTTGTTCAAAAAGCTGATCAATTGTGGAAATGATCCTGCTGATTTTGTGTGAATACAGCCAGACATTTTAAATTTAGCAACTTTTGGACTTAGTTTAAATATTTTATGTGAGATAAAGGCAAGGCAGCTTTATTTATATAGCGCATTTCATACACTAAACGTGCTTTACATAAAAGAAAACATTTAACAGTAAGAATTGGAAACAAAAAACATAAAAAGATGCAATTTGAAAAATAAAAATAAAACCCAATAATAGCAAAAACATGGATAAATGAAACACTACATAAAAAAATCCAACTATGCAATATTTTCTTATGTAAAAGCGTACTTCCTCATTTCCTCTCTCCTCGTATCAACTGTGAAAACTGAAGATTAATTATGTTAGATTTCTACTTACAATTAGGAGGTCTGTTGTTCAAAAAGCTGATCAATTTTAGAAATGATCCTGCTGATCCTGTGTGAATCGTTATCAGCAAATTTAATTTAGAAACTTATGGACTTAGTTTAAATATTTGATGTGAGATAAATGAGAAACTAGATGATTAGATGCATGGTTGAGATCAGGGAGGATTTCAGTCTCCTTGCAAACAGTACAGGTTAACATCTCTATAAAAAACATGTACTGGTGTCTCATTGTAGCTGAAGTCAAAGTTTAATATTTTATCTATTTGTGTAAGCAGAGCTCCTCTGTACAAACCACCTGTTGGCCTTATAATTTGTGACGTTGACATATTGTATCATGTTATGCTGATGACACACTGCTCTCTTTTAATCATTAAACTTCTTTACTGCAAGATACAATTCAAATCTGCCTTACTGTAGATGTTCAGTTTTCCCCGGTAAGTAAAAGCATATTTCCTCGTTTCCTCTCTCCTCGTATGGGTTCTTGTGTCTCTCAATGCATCTTCAGTGGGAAGGGACTAAGATGCAAGGAAAGGATGCAACAGTGTTTGGGAGCAGACACAGAGGCTGATTTTTACACAACTTTGAAGCCTAATTTCAGATATTTGGCGATTTCTTTAAACATTCAAATTTGGCGGGGTGGTTAATAACACACTTTTCTGTGGTATGTTAAACTCAGAACACATATTTATTCTTACTTTACACGGACTTTAAGGGATTTAAGATGTATGCCAGGTGCCATGTAGAAATCAGTTTCCACCCATGGGTGTCACTTAAACAATTCATTGGCTGACTCAAAATTTGAAGGAACTAATCATCATCCAGAGCCCCTATAAAAAAGAGTGGGAGTCTCATTCTCTGTCTTTGACTTCTTTGATTATGATCTCTCTCTCGCTCTCTTACTCGCTCTCTCTCTCGCTCTCTCTCTCGCTCTCTCTCTCTCTTAAATTAAAAAGTACAGGATGGAAGGTTAAGGGCAATAGGTAAGCTGGGGTAACCCGTCCATGTAGTTGACTTTTGTTAAATACACTAAGTTTATTTGTTGCTGCCTCTAGTGTAATGATCTTTTGTTGAAGTCACTTTGTACTTTAGTGAGTTAGATCTTTTGTTTCCAGGAGGCAGTGACTGGTTAGGTCAAGTTTGTCTTATTCTATTATATTGTCTTACTCTCTTTAAAAACCTTGAAGCCTAAATAGTTAAAAAAAATAAATTGTACATTCTTCAACTCATCTATTTAGACTCAGTTTTAATTGTGGTTGTGGTGTTATTGTCTCCATTCCCCCTGCTTCCACCAAAGGGATCATAACACTGTGTCTTGTGTCTTCCCATGAATACAAATAAGATATTTTTAGCTGCAAATATAGAAATGTTCATAATATAAATAACATTGAACAATTTTCTTTTAAAGTCTCACTTTTTGAAAAACACATTCACTCTTCTATCTCATTATGGGATTCTCAGTCTGGATTTGTCTTTTCTTCATGGGTCAAATATGACATCCAAGCAGAAGATTTTTTTTTTCTTTTTTTTTTTTCTTTACCCCAAAAATACAAAAAGGCAGCCGGAGCTGTGAAGTTAGAGATAGACACAGAGCTTAACCAATTCAGTGGAGCATGATGCTGTCATATAGATGGCTCAGAATAATTTTGCAAGACTGTATTCTCATTTCAGACAGCACTTTGAATTTTAAACACTGATGATGAAATCATGACTTAACCCAGTCCCAATATCTTTGTGACTACGTCTATAAAGATAGCAGGAAAAAAATAAACTGAATTATTTAGGCTTTTTTTTTTTTAACAGATTTGCGATGGTTGTGTCGACACATATCATGCACACATCAAGTTCATGTGTCAAACTCAAGTTTTTCCTTCTTCTGTCTGTCCTTTTTTCGTTCCTTCCTCACTTCCTCTTTTCCTTTCTCCCTCCATCCCTCCTTCCTTCTTTCCTCTGTCCTTCCTTCCTTCCTTCCTTCCTTCCTTCCTTCCTTCCTTCCTTCCTTCCTCCGTCCATCCTTTCCTTCCTCCCTCCTTTCCTTTTTTCTTATTTTATCCTTCCTTCCTCCCTCCCTCCCTTCCTTCTTTCCTTCCCTCCTTCCTCCCTTACTTCTTCCTCCCTTTCTTCCTTCCTTCTTCCTCCCTTCCTCCCTTTCTTCCTCCCCTCGAGAACAACAGGAGGGTTAAGGTGAGCACAAAGTCACTTCCCCTGCCTCCATTGCAGCAGATGAACTTAAAAACATCCAGTCAGTGTCAAACTCTCAAAGGTAAAACTTCCCCTTTCAACCCTCAACCTGAGTTTCCGTCTCCTCACCACGCTGCTCCACTGCAACAGACAGGGGGTTAAGCACCTTGCTCAAGGGCACTTCAACACTATTTACTGAGACGGACCACAGCTTTGTCTGATTTCCCCTGCCAGAGACGGGGCTTTGAACCCGCTGACCTTTCAATCATGAGCCCACTTTCTCTAATCCCCCCCAGGCTCAGAGTGAACCCTAAATCCTCGCCCTCAAACTAGATCTGATTAATTTAGGCGGGTAAAGAGGATGAGACAGAAGAGGCAGAGGTTATATTCTTCCTCTGTGTCTCACTGTCTTTGCCACAGGTTATTCTTTATTATAGATGCGTACTATATGCAGCTTTTCCTTCAACAGTAATTAAAAGTTAATATTCATCTATCTCACCAGTGGCTGATATATAAAAAAAAATACCATGAAGGTGTCCTCTGATGTGCCCCTACAGTAGAGCAAACATGATAAAAATACCCCCTAAAGTTCTAACACAAAGGAGAAAACATACAAAAAGTTCTGCATTGTCTGTCTTAGTGAGTGAATCGGGGACAATTGCCTTAGAGCAAGGTAATTAAAATTCACTGAGGTCCAATTTGTGGACATTTCCCTAAAGTGAAGGTCCGGAGCGTCGTAATGTCCGAGTTATTTTTCAGTACCTTGAAGTAGCATTGTAGTTACATCGGCATCTGTGTCTAACCCTAACCCTAAATACAGTAGAATGAATTTATTAGGATTTATACAATGAACTTGTGGGATTCAAATAAATAGAATAAATAAAATAAGAATAAAAAAAATAAGATAAATAAATGTTATTTTCTTCTATCAAAACAAGATGCCCGTTTAAAATAAAGTGCATTACAGAAAGCTTTTGATTAGGGCTCGGCAATATATTGAAATTATATCGATATCGTGATATGAGACTAGAAAGCGTCTTAGATTTTGGATATCGCAATATGTCATCAGAGTTGTCTTTTCCTGGTTTTAAAGCTGCATTACAGTAAAATATATGATTTTCTGAACTTAACAGATTGTTCTAGCTGTTCTGTTTATGTACCTTTTACCCACTTTGTCATTATATCCACATTACTGATGATTATTTATCAAACATTTCATAGTGTAAATATTTTCTTAAAGCATCAACAGCCATCTTTATAATATTGTTGTAATATCGATATCGAGGTATTTCGTCTAAAATGTCGTGATATTTGATTTTGTCCATATCGCCCAGCCCTACTTTTGATTGTGCTTCTTAAATAAAGTGTTTAGTTTTAGAAAAATAAAGAACCTACTTTTAAACTTAACTTAAACCATCAACTTAATTGCACATCTAATAACTTTATAACAAAACATCAACACATATTAACTATCATCTCCATGTGTATCTCACTGACAGTCGAGTCTCTCCGCGTGTCCGAATGCATGGATTTGATTGGCTGATCAGCCTCATGTGAGTTTATGAGGGCCGCTCCACTTTTACCGTAATAACTGGAGAAGCTGCGCCCATTAAAATACAAATGCTTTGACAAATCCTCAGTATTTCATCAGTTACAGCGTCTCTATATGTGACGATGTGGAACAGATTATCAAAGTGGATGAAAGTGTGATGGTGTCCTGTAAAGTACACCCACAAGCAGGAAAACATCCCCTTTAAATGAAGAGGATGTAATGTACTGCCCTATGAGTCACCATCGTAATGGGGTGAGCTGGAGATTATGTATGAGTGCCCTTAATAGAAAAAAAGGGATATAGTGTAGTGCCATTTAGGGTGAACCTAAGACTAACATACTGAAGAGCAGAATTTGGTGCAATATCAATGGAGAAAAAAAACATGATAAAGTGCACTAAAGGTGCATAAAGGGAGAAAAACACTGTGAAATGTCCTATAAAATGCCCTTAAATTGGATTAAAGTGGCCATGATGGTAGAAATAAATGTATCCTTTATGTAGGCTGACCATTAGGAAATTAAGAACATGTTGTAACTGTTGTAGCTAGTAATGTAGATGTTATTCTCTTCTTGCTCAGTCAGACTATTAAATAGGCATTATTATCATTACACATCTGCCCCAAATTGATGTAGGTAACTAGTAGGTTCAGGAGGCTGTTATCACCCATTTATTTCAGTGAGCCAATGTTGATGGAGGCCAGTATATGCATAAGGCTAGTTATTAGACATATCCTATAACATGATATGACATTTTTTGCTGCATAAATGATAATAATAAAAATAAATAACAGCTTCCATCCCTTTTATTCTCAATGATAAATGCAATATTTTAAGATAGTTAAACAGCATTAAAATGTGCAATGAATCTATATGATGTTATGGAGATTCTTTCAGGTCTTTCTATCGTTGCTATGGTGGTTGCTATGGCTGCTCAACCCAGTCACACAGCAGTTTATGACAT
>NC_084974.1:30284672-30357870 GCF_963691925.1 Scomber scombrus | reverse complement strand
GTGTTTATTTTAATACACTCCTGGTGTACTTACAAACTTTCCAATGCATCGATTTATGAGTAAAGACCCTATTTGTACTACTGTAGAAGTTTGATAACAATCCAGGCATTATAAGTGGGGTAATTTACGAGATACATTGGTGGTCCCATTAGCGCCTGTGCTAAGCCATTCGGCTGATGGCTCTAACTCCACTAATTTGCGACCAAATGAAAAAATAAGGGGTGAGGCGCTGATAAGATAGACGTAATGGTGCATACGACGCTAGGTTGAAATTACGCCGAACCATCTCTTTAATGTTATGTTTATAAGTGTCTACAGTGCTGCTGTATATGTTCAAATAAGTCATTTTCCAGTTTTGCTTAATACAGAGGAGTCTGAACTATTGCCCTACCATAAAGGCCGTAATGTGGCTGCAGGTTTTCTTTCCAACCAAGCAGGATAGCACCAGACTGGACTCATTTAGGAACAGTAACAGGAATAGTTTGGACATGCCTGGCTTAATACATTGATTGATAATCAGGCCAGTTAGGAGTAGCAAAACACGCTATAAAATGAAAGTTGATATGTCCACTTGTGTCCACCCAATACATTTAAGAAGTCACTCTTTTATCTCTGCTTTGGTTGCACCAGCTCTGGAGAAAAATATCCGACTGTTTAGCTTCTAGATGTTCCACTTTCTCCACCAACTTAGTCTCCCAACGTTGTGTGTGTGCTATTTAGAGCTGTACAGTGGGGCTTATCTGAGCTTTTTCCACTAAAACCACTGCATGCTGCTGCTGGAAACAAGGCTGATTATAACACTGACTGAGCCAAACAGTCAAATCGCAAAGTCACAAAACCAAAAAAAGATGCTAAAGAGCTTTTTCACCTCACTCATATTACCGTATTGCCCCAAATATATGTCAATATTTAATTCTAAAAATCCTGTTAGCAGAAGTGAGGGTTGTCTTATATTTTTTGACTAGGCATTCACATCTTCACAACATCAGATATTCTGTTTGAATGGAGAAAGCACTGGCGTAAAACTGACTCCTACACAGGCTGTTGCATTATGGATTGTTTGTAGCTTTAATGTTGCTGGGCCAAAGCGTTTCCTCAAAATCCGTTTATAGCGAGTCTGCTGAAGTCAGTCAGTAAATCCATGATGAATGAAAACAAGTCCAAAGTGTCTCCCAACATCTTTCCTGCAGAAACAGACTGTGGACTGAAATATGTGGAGCTGCCAAGAATTACTGCTGTCACAGATGATGAGGAGCTCAAAAAGCCAAAGAGTCTGAAAAATGCTAACTTCTGCCAGAGGAAATAATTTTACTGCTTCCAAAAACACTGACAGGAAAAGAGACTGTGAGTATGCAACTACAAAGACAGATACTAGAAGTGTATCTTCAAAAAGTAAAAAAACAAACAAACAGGTGGACGGCTTTATATTCAGGCCAATATGGTAATTTCATCCATTGTTTGTATAAAAAAGGTCAAAGCTCCAACAACGCTTGTAGTATACAGAACAACTTTATTGTTAAACCAACACGTTTGAGCATGCGGCCTTCATCGGGGTCATCGCATTACAAACAGCATTTAAATAACAGTAGTTTAAAAGCAGAACTTTTTTTAAAAGAAAGGCAAAAACAACAACCAGCTATGTGCATCCAGATATGTATCAGCCAAAGGGTTTATCTACCAGGATGGGTTGAGTATATGGTGATGTGACTTCAGGCCAATCATTATACCTGACAGGCAAGGGAGGCAAGAAGGGTATCCAATAGGGCTGGGCGATTATGGCAAAAATCAAGATTAATTGAACTTTTAACCTCGATTACGATTAATGAACGATTAATCTCCACCCTCAATGAACAATTATGTATTTTCACAGTTTTCTTTTGTTTTGTATTTTACCCTGCTGCCTTCACACACGAGTATCTTTAGGGAGTGAAAATAATAATGTTTTAACCTTTGTGTCGTCCTCCCGGGTCAAATTGACCCCGTCTGTTTTGACTGTTCCTTCTTTCCTCCTTTCCTTCCTCCCTCCTTCCTTCCATCCTTCCTTCCATCTTACCTTCCTCCTTTCCTTCCTTTTTCCGCTCTTGCATCATTCCTTCGTTCCTTCCATCTTTCCTTCCTTCCTTCCATCCTTCTATCTTTTCTTCCTCCCTTCCATCATTCCTTCCTTCCTTCCATCCTTCCATTTTTCCTTCCTTCCTTTCTCCCTTCCATCTTTCCTTCTTTCCTTGACTCGAGGACAAAAGGAGGGTTAAGGTGTGACTATGTGGTTAATGTCTAGTTTACTTCATTAGAACTATGTAAAGATCATGGTTTGGGTTCAAATGATCACTGGAGACACGTTTTCAAATTCCTTAAAGATATGCAACCTTTGCTGTCATGGCAACAGTGGACACCACAATTAATTGACATGAGCAAGATTAAGTCGATTAGAGTTTCTAAATTTCGGTTTCGATTATTTTTCGATTAATTGCCCAGCCCTAGTATCCAATCATATCCAAGTATTAAGTATCTAAAGTATCCAAATACATCTTAAACTCTTGCCACATTCAGCACTTGCACAATTTAGAGTGACCAATTAACCTAAGGGTGCTTTCACACCACTAGTTCGATTATTTGGTCCGTACCAGGCATACAGACGTGGTGTGGTCCACGTTCACACCTGCAAAATTGGTCCGATTGACGTTCCCTCATCTTCCGGTAGGTCGGCATTTGGTGCAGAGTCAAGTGGCCGAAATCACCTCTTTTTTTGAGGTCTCGGTCTGCTTGATTTAGTGCGCACCCGAGTGCAATTGATGCTTCCACACCAACGAAAACTAACCCAACTAAGAGCTTTTGGTCCGGATGGACAGTTTAGTGTGCACCAACTGCTGTTGGTGTGAAAGTGCCCTAAGTTGCATGTTTTTGGTCTGTGGGAGGAAGCTGGAGAACCCAGAGAGAACCAACACAGGTACCAACTGAGAAACCTCTTGCCGTGAGGTGACAGCTCCACTGTGTCGCCCATGTAAATGGTAAATGGACTGTACTTATACTGTATAGCGCTTTTCTTGTCATTATGACCACTCAAAGCGCTTTTACACTACATCTCATTCACACACATTCATACACTGATGGCAGGCAGCTACCACGCAGGGTTCCAACCTGCTCATCAGAGGGAAACTAGCCATTCATTCTCATTCACACACCATTGGCACAGCAACAGGAGCAATTCGGGGTTAAGTGTCTTGCCCAAGGAAAAATCGACATAAGAGGACACTGGAGGAGCCGGGAATCAAACCGCCAATCTTCTGATTGTTGGACGACCGCTCTACCTCCTGAGCCACAGCCGCTGTAAGTTAAATATGCTGTATTAAATAGGCACAATCTAAAATGTAAGCCCACTTCTGTTACAACTCAAGTACAAACCCCTTTAGCTGCACTTTGAGAGATGTAGAAGACAAGGACTTGATTATTTACTTAATTTATTTACACGTGTATTTGAGCTGCATACATTTAAAATAAAATAAACTAAACTTACACTATTCTGGTTTAAGCACCAAATACAGTGTCACCCATGTCATATCTTATTGGATACTTCCCTTTACTCCCAGCCTGTCTGGGATAATTATTGTCCTGAAGTCACATGACCATATACCCAACTCATCTTGGTAGATTCCCCACTGGCTGATACATGTCTGGATGCACATTTTTGGATATTTTTTCCTGCTTTTTAACTACCTTATTTAATGCTGTTTGTAATGTGTTATATTGTGACCCTGTTGAAGGCCTCAAGCCAAAATCCACTAGTCTTACAGTTAAGTGGTTCTATATACTACAAGTGTTTGACCTTTTTTTAGACTTTTTTCCCCTTCTTTGTGCACTTTGGAAGTAGGTGAAGATGTGCCAGAAACCTCTACACTGCCTCTATCCATTGTTTGTATAAAAGTATTGATTAACATAATGCATGTCTGGAAGGTAAGAAATCATTCTGCCGATAGTGCTGAGTGCTGGAACATACATGGATCCGTTTAATGGGAAGACAATAAAGACAGAATGTAAAAGAAGTTTCATCATTCATTTGGTTTTCACCTCCAGCATCACGTTCACACTCTATCATATTGCACCAAACACCATCAAATCCCAGAGTTACCATAGTAGCCAGATGGTGTTGTTAAGAACAGCTCCTCTGGGTGTGTGTGTGTGTGTGTGTGTGTGTGTGTGTGTGTGTGTGTGTGTGTGTGTGTGTGTAATGGACAGCCCAGCAGTGGAGATGCCAGGTGACATTTTGCAGGCAACTTGGCAACAAGGGTAATTGCTCATCTGTAGCATCCATAACATCCTCCGAGGCCGCTAATGGATAATTGGGAGAGCGAGCGAGCGAGAGAGAGAGGGAGATAGAGAGAGAGAGAGAGAATGATGAGGGACTGAAAAAAAAGAAAGATTGAGACTGAAGCATAGATGGTAAAGGGAGGGCCAGAGGAGTAATCTCTCTGTTGGTTAGAATGAATCTTCGTTCATCAGACCACACACACACACACACACACACACACACACACACACACACACACACACACACACACACAGCTTGGGCTTGGACACCATTATATGTTTACATCCCAGCCTACTGTACTGTAACTAAGCTCTAGTTGATGTCTACACATGCTAAGATTGGTGGGTATAATCGACAACTAATCGAATATTCACTGCATGCCGACATTCACATGGGCTGAATAGATCATGCGTCAAAAAATACCTTTCAATATTCATAACAAACAAGCTTTAACTGCACAAACTTGTATTAATTTAAATGATAATCAGCCTTCATTTGTTCATCCTCTAAAATATAACAGTGTGGATTTTTTTTTTTTTACCTGTCATAATCAACTCTGAGCATATCCTTTACAATCATGTTAGCAATGAGACACGTAACGTTACTTTTTCTCTCTGAGACTTGTGTCACAAATGTTGACGTACTAGCTTGGTGATTAGCGTCAGGTCCGTCTCCCTCGGTAACCATCACAGCAGACAGCAGCTTTTTGTCCATGTGAAACCACCATAGCTCAACTCTGCTCCACATATTTCACACCTGACAACATTATCCTTCATTTCTGGAAGTTATTCCAAGCTGGACTTTTGTGTGGCTTCATCTGCATCATGTTCTCTCCAGTCAGCTAGCTAGCAGGATAACTTACTACAGAGACAAAGTAGCTGACAGCAGGAGGAAAAATTCACTCCATGTCATGGTTCTACTCAGGCGGGGATTTCCGGTCCTCTGAAATGAGGCCAACGCGGAAGTAACTTAAAACTGCATTCTATCAAAAGGCCACCAGGGGGCGACCGTTTTGGTGTCAAAAGGACTTCCGTCTCTATACAAGTCAATGGAGAATTCACCAACTTCTCACTTGATTTCTAACCTCAGTAAACGTTTTCAAAATGTGTTTATGGTCTCAATCGCTAGTTTAAAGCCTTCTTCAATGCAGTATGATGTTCATTTGGGACATTTTGGCCTCCCTGATTTTATATGTGACGATAAAGCAGGGTATGCATTAGGGCGTGGCTACGTCGTGATTGACAGGTTGATTGGTTCACAGGTTCAGGAGGGCGCCTCATGCTCCTCCTGATGCCATATAAGTAGAATCCATGCTTTTATTTTTTTTTGGCATGCACCGGAAATTTTCAAGATGGCGCTGCTCAGATCCGAAACTATTGGCCTCCGAGCAGCAGTCCACAAACCAATGGGTGACGTCACGGATGTTACGTCCATTTCTTATATACAGTCTATGGTTCTACTTCAAAATAAGGTGGAGGTGGTTTACACAAATGTAGATATCCCCCTAGTGGTTGAAAGTGAAAATTGCTCTGCAGTAGTTGTTATTGAACCTTTCATAGTAGACTACACAACTCTTCACAAAAGTTTCTCAATGAAAAATAAAACAACAACTACAACACAAACCACAAAGGATTATTTACTGCAAACTTTCTGCTCACAGCAGTCAACACACTCAACCAAAAGTTAGAGGAGATATATGAACAAAGTCACTTTGGGGATATAAAACTCAGTATAAAGCTCATGTTGTGGTGATGCTGTCAACTGATAAAGTTTGACACTGAAGTAAATTTCTGTCTGGAGACATCTACAGCTGCACATCCACCTTCAGAGTGGTGTTACGGGTTAGATAGAGAAAATCTCAGTTATGTTTTTTTACTGGTAAAAACAGCCTGTAGCTTTTCTTTCTGTGGCAGGATCAGACTACACAGTGTTCCCGTCTTTTGAGAGGATCTCTGTGTCAGATTAGGCAGTGAAAAATGTGGCACTGACACACATTTTTTGGTGGAAACTTACAGAAAATGTACTGAAATGTTGAATCATTGCAAAGTCAATGTTGCGTAACCCTAACCCCGTAAAGTTTAAGAGATATTACAACCTTTGTCCCACATAGAGGGATCCTATTGAACCAGTTGTGAAGGTAAGAAGTGGCCTTGCAGAGGCTCATATCTCGAGATTGCCGTAGGTATCTGTTTCTGACCTTGTTGTTCTCTTTGCTGTGGTATATGAAGGGTGTTTTAATGTGGAGTTTAAAGCAAATCTGTATGCAATACTGTGTTTTTTGCTTCGTTGAACCAGAAAAAAAAGTACATTCAACTAAGAGAACGCTGACTGAACAGAAAGTTCTCATAACTTTTTCCTAAAACTGTTTGAACCTGACTCTTTCACAACTTGTGTACTGTACACACAGTCACTCAGAAAGGAGGGTGCACAGGCTCAACCTACGACATAATCTCACCATGTTTCATTTGTATGAAGAAGACTCACCAAACACATCATAGAAGTTGAATATTTACTCCTGACTTTGATCATTTTATTTGTGCAGTAGAGACTGAAGACTCAAAACTTGTTGATTTAAAAACATATCTATAATTCTAAAAATATATTTAATGGTTTTATTAAACCTGCAGTGCAGAACTTTTACACATAAATGAACATATGTTACAATCCAGCCCATTGCCAAACCACCAAGTAAATCTCTCTGTACTTCACATTGTATTGAAGGGTTTTAATCAGGTGGAGGTTTTGGAGGTTTTGACATTCCTGTGCTGGTTACTGTTCTGAACCTTACAAATGTTAACGGACTGAGAGGCTCAAGTTCTGATATTAAAACAAGTCATTTCACAGGCGTTGTGTGACGCTCAAAACAAAATTATCCACAATTTAACAGCCGCAAACTTAGCGACACAAAAGGCTGAAGAAGAGTCTATAACGTAGGCATGTGTTCTCTCACTGCCAGAAGGACGAGAAAAAAGTCCTTCACTTGAGCTTTAAGATGCACTTATATGTGAAAATGGGGAACTTCTACAAACCATCAGCCTGAATTGATTAAAGAGGCTACTCATTCAGACAAGATAAGATAACATCAATGGCCTTTCTATATGTAAAAAAAACCAACCTCTTCAATAAATACTTGCTCTTGCTACTGATGCTTTTTTTTTTTTTTTTAACATGTCATAGCATAACTCAACAAAACACTTTAAATGACATAATGGCTTCTTGGAGATCTTGTACACAGAGGAACAGAGAGAGTGAGAGACAGAGAGAGACAGATATATATATATTTATAGTATTTGATGTGTTTGTTGATAGCTTGTTGTATATTTATTTATAATCCTCTGTCAATATTAATAATCTGTACTGCTTTGGCAATATAGATTTCTGTCTGATCTGTCATGCCAATAAAGCTTATTTGAATTTGAGAAAGAGAGAGAGAGACAGAGCGCATGTGTGAGGAAAGAGAGAGAGAGGAAAGCAATTACACAAGTTACATTATCACTGTCACGAACCAAAATGAAGAATTCAACATCCCATAGTCATTATTTGACACAACCAAGCTCAGAAGAAATGAGCCAACAGCAACAAAAGCAAACAGCAAAGAGCTCAACACGGCTGAAATCCACAATAAAGCACACAGACAACTTTTTAGAGACACCAATCCAACCTGTGACAACAACCTTAATGGAGAAGCATGAACACACTGATACTAGTAGTCACCATTTATATCAATCCAGGACAACAATATGGGCCAAAGCGCTGACCAGCACTTCAAAGGCAGGATGATAAAATATACTTTCACTTACCAAAGCTGACAGCTCACTTGCAGAGAAAGGCAGCACAGTGGTTCTTCCCTCTGGACACACGTCTCCATGGTTTTAGGGGATGGAGTCCTTCAGCCGCTGAATCAACAAGCTTTCAATGAACAGCATGGCTGATAAGTTGAGTTGCAGCCATCTCATGATATTCCAAGTGGAAGTTTTTTATCCTCAAGGTGGAAAAGCTGCTGTCTGACTCAGGTGTCATCATCATTTTCAGCAGTCTCAGCATGAGCCTCCTAAGTTGTGTCTTAGAAGTATGATGCTCAGTGTAGGAGGTAAACTTCATCTTCTCCTCTTTTCTTACAGGTCATAGTTTCACAGCACAGTCCAGCTCACATTTAGGAATGACAGGAGAAAGTGTGGGAAGAGAGAGTAAACCAGCTTTGCAGGCATCAGGTGGTCTACCTACCTACCTAATTAAACAAGAAAAAACAAGATTAACAAAACTGGCAGTCCACCTTTACTTCTCAAAATAAACTATCAAAACTATATCTACTATCCAAACAAGACGGGGAAATGCCTGCAGCCACCAGACGGCCGCCATCTTGGCTCTTTTATAGCAGGTGCTTCCTGGCTGCAGCAGCCAATCACAGGCCAGGGCACGAACCTCTTCGACCAATCGTAGCCGCCCTCATGACACACTCCTATTTGCATGTCAAAATCAAAAGAAATATAAAGGGCACACAGACAGCAGATCGAGACAAATGACCACAGTCATAATAAACAGCATGGCTGATAAGTTGAGTTGCAGCCATCTCATGATATTCCAAGTGAAAGTTTTTTATCATCAAGGTGGAAAAGCTGCTGTCTGACTCAGGTGTCATCATAGTTACTTTTCCTCCCTCCTTTCCTTCTTTCTTCCTCCCTTCCGTCTTCCCTTCCTCCTTTCCTTCCTTCTTCATCCCTTCCTTCCATCCTTCCTTCCTTCCTTCCATATTCCTCCCTCCTTTCCTTCTTTCTTCCTCCCTTCCGTCTTCCCTTCCTCCTTTCCTTCCTTCTTCATCCCTTCCTTCCATCCTTCCTTCCTTCCTTCCATATTCCTCCCTCCTTTCCTTCTTTCTTCCTCCCTTCCGTCTTCCCTTCCTCCCTTCCATCCTTCCATCTTTCCTTCTTTCCTTGACTCGAGGACAACAGGAGGGTTAAGTTCATCGCTTTTTCCACTGATTTGATTTTGATTGACTCCACATCAGTTTTACACACTTGTAAAAAAGATGTGGAATAATTAAAGTGTAAAAAATAAATCTCAATAAAGCATTTAAGAGTTTGAAAGTTTGAACTATAAATAAACTTAAAGGAAATTATTGCCACTCATATGTGATGTGTGTGTTTATGTGTTTGTCAGTTTGAGTTTGTGCAAGTATGAGTGTGTCTATACATCTGTGTGTGTGTGTGTGTGTGTGTGTGTGTGTGTGTGTGTGTGTGTGTGTGTGTGTGTGTTTAGGTGTAAGGTGTATATCAGTGCTGACATTAACAGACAGGCCTCCAGCTCGGAGATGAATGAGAGGGCAGATTGTGTTGAAGCTGATGAAGTAGCCCGATGCTCATTAGACGGCTGCCGATACTCTGATGGATGCTTCGCAATTTTAAGGCGGCACTACCTTAATGATAAATGGGGCGGTATTTTTAAGGCGGCATCTCTCCTTCTCTCTTTTAGCTTTATTTGTTTGGGTGGTTTTTTTTTGTTTTCTTCTCCTGGAAACAACGAGACCCTTTAGTGTTTATTGGATTATTTGATTTAATAAAGAAGGTCTAATTAAAACAAACTAGCGCTGTTGTATTTGTGTGATTAATGAAACGTTCATCAGTAGGAAAAATGCAAGGCTCTCGGCTCAGCGTGACTCAGTGAGCGAATTGATTGGTTGATGCTAATAAGGCATCGGCTGAAAACATTTAGCCGAGAGTTTACAGAGCTTCATACCAACAAAAATAGAGTTAACTTTTTTAACTGCAGAGGAAATAAGGAAATGATTAAAAAAATTAAAAAAAAACATTTTAAAGGAAGTAATGCAGATTGTGAAGGAAGAGCCTTTAACCTTTGTGTCGTCCTCCCGGGTCAAATTGACCCCGTCTGTTTTGACTGTTGGTTCTTCCCTCCCTCCTTCTCTCTTTCTTTCCTTCCTCTCTCTTTCCTTCCTTCCTTCCTTCCTTCCTTCCTTCGTTCCTCCCTCCTTTCTTCCATCTTTCCTTCCTTCCTCTCTCCTTTCCTTCCTTCTTCCTCCCTCCCTCCCTTTCTCCCTCCCTCCCTCCTTCTCTCTTTCTTTCCTCCCTCCTTTCTTCCTTCCTTCCTTCCTTCCTTCCTTCCTCTCTCCTTTCCTTCCTTCTTCCTCCCTGTCTTCCTTCCTCCCTCTTTTCCTTCCTTCTTCCTCCCTGTCTTCCTTCCTTCCTCCCTCTTTTCCTTCCTTCTTCCTCCCTTCCTTCCTTCCTCCATCCTTTCCTTCCATCTTCCTCCCTTCCTTCCTTCCTTTCTCTCTCTTTTCCTTCCTTCTTCCTCCCTTCCTTCCTTCCTTCCTCCCTCTTTTCCTTTCTTCTTCCTCCCTTCCTTCTTTCCTCCCTCTTTTCCTTCCTCCTTCCTTTCTTCCATCCTTCCTTTCTCCCCCCCTTCATCCTTCTCCCTCCCTTCCTTCCTTCCTTCCTTCCTTCCTTCCTTCCTTCCTTCCTTCCTTCCTTCCTTCCTTCCTTCCTTCCTTCCTTCCTTCCTTCCTTCCTATATTTGTAGTTTTATCATGTTTTCTTTGCTCCGCGTCACCTTTAAACAAGTAAACATGCAAATAATTATAAATAACTAATATAGATACATCCAAAATAATGAACCTAATGTTCAAGAGCAGCTATATATTTCAGTATGAGGTTTTTCAGGGGGTCATAGGTGTCCGATACCACACAAATGTTGCATTCAGGTGGTGAAATAAACCACATAAACTGATGTAATACTGGCTGAAACCTTTCACATGAAGTTCGGGTGAATAAATGAGAGAATTATGTGTTTTATCTTCAGGTTTTACTTATGAAAAAGTAAATCTCAGCCTGCTGGTGGCGCTAGAGGAAGGAGGGGATTGACCCTCCTGTTGTCCTCGAGTCAAGTAAGGAAGGGAGGAAGAAAGAAGGAAGGATGAAAGGGAGGAAAGGAGGGAGGGAGGAAGGAAGGAAAGGAGGGAGGAAGGAAGGAAAGGAGGAAGGAAAAAAAGAGAGAAGGAGGGAGGGAGGAAGAAAGGAAAAGAGGAAGGAAGGAAGCTAGGGGGGAGGAAAGAAAGAGAGAAGGAGGGAGGGAGGAAAGAAGGAAGAGAGGAAGGAAGGAAAGAAGGAGGGAGGGAGGAAGGAAGGACAGAAGGAAGGGAGGAAAGAGAGAGGAAGGAAAAAAAGAGAGAAGGAGGGAGGGAAGAAGGACAGAAGGAAGGGAGGAAAGAGAGATGAAGGAACGAAAGAGAGAAGGAGGGAGGGAAGAAGGACAGATGGAAGGAAGGAAGGGAGGAAAGAAGGAACAGTCAAAACTGATGGGGTCAATTTGGTTAAAACATGTAATCATCAGTCCAGCAGAAAACAAATGAAGAGATTTATAAAGAGAAAAATGTCTTGCAGTTGATGGAAAAATGTTGGAAGTCAGATTAAGCACAGATGATAAGTGACCGGGTGTATCTCAGGTCATTATTAGATCATCACTTTTATAGATGATGGGAAGAGAGAGAGGGGGAGGAAAAAGAGGAGAGAGGCATGAGATGAGAGCATGAGCGATTGATCTCCAACCAGCGAGAACAAACAGGCTTTGAAATGATGCTCTGATTAGGCCAAGCAGCATGATTACTTCATCAATAACACAAATGAAAAACAATCTCTCTCTATCTTTCTTCTCCGGCTCCGTTCCTCTCTGCTATCATTCTTTAACTCCGGCTCTTCTTTCTTTCTGCTTCCCCTGAAATTGATCGCTGGCGGATGAATCAATAATCACCTAGACACTGGTGACTGTATGAGACATTTGAATGTCACAGCTGTTGTACAGTGTGTGTGTTTGTTCTTTATGTCCAGAGAACTTTATCTCTGCTGTCTGGATGTTTAACACGTATATACTGTTCATGTTCTGACTCATAATTATTATTAGTCTCTGCACCAACTCACATTCATAAATTCTCCATCAGTCACTAATAACGTTTGATTAATCTTCTGTTTGGGTAATATTATGAAAAAAAGACATTCACTATCACTATTTTATGGTCTTTAACCCTCCTGTTGTCCTTGAGTCAAGGAAGAAAGGGAGGAAGGAGGAAGGAAAGGAGGGAGGGAGGAGGGAGGACAGGAGGAAGAAGGAAGGAAAGGAGGAAGGAAGAAGGAAAGGAGGAAGAAGGAAGGAAATGAGGGAGGGAGGAAGGAAGGAAGGGAGGAAGGAAGGAAATGAGGTAGGAAGAAAGGAAGGAAGGAAGGAAAGGAGGAGGAATGAAGGGAGGAAAGGAAAGAAGGAAAGGAGGTAGGAAAGGAAGGAGGACAGGAGGAAGAAGGAAGGAAAGGAGGAAGGAAGAAGGAAAGGAGGAAGAAGGAAGGAAATGAGGGAGGGAGGAAGGAAGGAAGGGAGGAAGGAAGGAAATGAGGTAGGAAGAAAGGAAGGAAGGAAGGAAAGGAGGGAGGAATGAAGGGAGGAAAGGAAAGAAGGAAAGGAGGTAGGAAAGGAAGGAATGAAGGACGGAGGAAGGAAGGAAGGTAGGAGGGAGGGAGGAAAGAAAAGAGGAAGGGAGGGAAGAAGGAAGGAAGGGAAGGACAGAGGAAGGTAGGGGGAGGAAAGAAAGAGAGAAGGATGGAGGGAGGAAAGAAAGAAGGGAGGGACGGAAGGAAGGGGGGAAGGATAGAATATTATGAATACAACATTTTTTTTTTTTTACATAAACACAGATCAGATTTGTACATTTACATATATAAATGGGAAGTTTACTTTGGAAGTGTAATAGGTAACAGATTACTAGTTACTTTATTTAAAATGTAATAAGTAATGTAACTATTTCAATGACTTCATCAAAGTAATGTAACTTATTACATTTGATGACTTTCTAATTTTCTAACCAATGTTTTCAGCTGTTAGAGTAAATGTTTCCCTCCATCTGTCCTTCCTTCCTTCCTTCCTTCCTTCCTTCCTTCCTTCCTTCCTTCCTTCCTTCCCTACTTCCTTCCTTCCTTATGTCCTTCCTTTCTGTGTCTTCCTTCCTTCCTTCCCTCCATCTGTCCTTCCTTCCTTCTTTCTTTTCTTTGTTTGTTTGTTCCTTCCTTCCTTCGTTCCTTCCTTTCTTCCTTCCTTCCTTCCTTCCTTCCTTCCTTCCTTCCTTCCTTCCTTCCTTCCTTCCTACCTTCTTTCCTTTCTTTCTTCAATCCTTCCTTCCATCCTTCATTTTTATATACACGTTAGAAAAAGTCAGTCTAAAAGAAATATGTATATGATGTTTTTACAGCTCTCAAATATAAAAAAAAATTGGTCAAATTGGACTCTGAACAGCATGTAAGGGTTAAGAAGCATGAAATCAACTTAAATATTTAATCAAGTCACAATGGAATAACAAAATAAATGGTGAAGTGTTTTGGAAATGGAAGGAAAATTGTTTTCTGCTCCAACTCATGAACCCCAAAATAACTGTAAGCTGAATCTTTATTAGCAGCTTCCTTTACTTGTATTACTTTAACATTCGTGTCGTCCTCCCGTCTGTTTTGACTGTTCCTTCTTTCCTCCCTTTCTTCCTTCCATCTGTCCTTCCTCCCTCCCTCCTTCTCTCTTTCTTTCCTTCCTCTCTCTTTCCTCCCTTCCTTCTTTCCTTACTTCCTCCCTTCCTCTTTTCCTTTCTCCCTCCATCCTTTCTTTCCTCCGTCCTTCCTTTCCTTCCTCCTCCTTCTTCTTTCCTTTAGTCCCTTCCTTCTTCCCTCCTTTCCTTCCTTCCCTCCTTCCTTCCTCCCTCATTTCCTTCTTTCCTTCCTTCCTTACCTCCTTACTTTCTCCCGTCCATCCTTCCTTCCTCCCTCCTTTCCTCCCTTCCTTCCTTCCTACTTTCCTCCCTTCCATCCTTCCTTCCTCCCTTCCTCTTTTCCTTTCTCCCTCCCTCCCTCCTTCTTTCGTTCCTCCGTCCTTCCTTCCTCCCTCCTTTCCTTCCTTCCTCCCTTCCTTCCTTCCTTCTTCCTTCCTTCCTTCCTTGACTCGAGGACAATAGGAGGGTTAAACCTGAAACTGACATCATAAACAAGCAGCATCATCGGCTAATGTGCTGAACCTGTTGCTAATATACTGTCCTGGACTCTGCTGGAGCTTCCTGCTTACATACTGTTCACAGTATCACCTCATAATTAGTCTCTATATATAATTTCTGAACCTCACATCATTCATGAATACCTCATCAGTCATTCATAAATTGGTGATTAATCCTTAATGAGTTTATTCCTCTATTTTTATGCTTTGTGTTGATGGAGAACAAACATTTACAATCACACTATATATCTGTCTAATATTGCATTACACAGGAGACGATTTCAATTCATTATATGTTATATTAAATGTGAATAAACAGTATTTTTGAATAAATATGTGTCAAACACTCAATACAAATGCATATCAGCTGTACAAAATTGAATAAAAAAAGTTGAAATATTTCCATTGTTTGTATATTTTGGGTCACATAAGAAAGAGGCATCACATTTCTGGGTAAAAGAAAAGTTTTTAAGGTGTGTTTTCTTCATTCAAATGTAATAAAATGGGTCAAATTAGACCCTGAACAGTATGTAAGGGTTGACCCCTACCTTCCTGCTGCTTCTCCTGCATAAAACACTCTGCTCTTTCTACATTGTTTTTCAGCCTGTCCTGTTTGTCCGCTTACTCCTCAGTATTTATACCAGTCAGTTTGCACATGTTACCTGCACTCCTGTCTGCTTCATATCCAGCTTAATTGTAAGTATAGCCTTTTTTGGGTTTGGGATTTTTACCTGTGCCTGCTTACCTATTCTGAATTTTTCCATTTTGTCTTTGCACCTCTACTTGGTCTACTTCATTTTGACTTCTGGAACAGACTGTACTTTGCTCTTCCTGCACATCTCTGCAAAGTCACTGTTCTGCCTTCCTCCTGCCTCTGCCCTTTGACTCTGCATGCGGGTCCTCTCTGATTTATGACATTATGCATCCAGGAGTTACACAACATTATCTTCTATTACTATGCAACTGTGACAACGCTGACTCATTTATTTGGGCATCTTATGGCCGGTAAGAGGAGAGTTTGTTTAACCCTCCTGTTGTCCTCGAGTCAAGGAAGGAAGGGAGGAAGAAAGAAGGAAAGGAAGGAGGAAGAAGGAAGGGAAGAAGGAAAGGAGGAAAGAAGGGAGGAAGAAGGAAGGGAAGTAGGAAGGAAGGAAGGGAGGAAGAAGGAAGGAAGGAAGGGAGGAAGAAGGAAGGAAATGAGGAAGGAAGGAAGAGAGGAAGAAAGGAAGGGAAGGAGGAAGGAAGGGGGGAGGAGGGAGGGAGGAAACAAGGAAGGAGGGAGGGAGGGAGAAAGGAAAAGAGGAAGGGAGGAAGGAAGGGAGGAAGGAAGGAAGGAAGGAGGGAAGGAAGGAAGGAGGGAAGGAAATAAGGAGATAGGGAGTAAGGACGGACAGAAGGAAGGGAGTAAAGAGAGAGGAAGGAACAAAAGAGAGAAGGAGGGAGGAAGAAAAGAAGGAAGGAAGGAAGGGGGGAAAGAAGGAACAGTCAAAACAGACGGGGTCAATTTAACTCGGGAGGACGACATGAAGGATAAAAGAATAAAGAAAAATGATGCACAGGATCACATCATGCCTGTCAGTCGAGGTGCAAACCTACTGAAGTATCTCACTCAACTGGAATGAATCTCAACTTGTTGTGTGACAGTCTCACTTTGCACTTTGAGAGATTGCATGTGCGGAGTTTGTTCCTGCAGTACAGATATTGATCTCAGTAAGACTTCATGAATAAATAAAGCATGACTAACTAACCTGGACTGGGCATACATTCTGGTTAAATAGAAGGGGGGGGAAAAAGTGCATGCTGGCAATTTAACAGTAATAATAGTTCTAGCAAATTATACTCTACAACAGAAAAGCAAGCTTGTGTGTCATGAATGTGAAATTCCTTGCAGCTGCAGTCGCTCTAATGAGTTTTGAAAAATGCAAGTCGCTCTACAGTTGGAGACAAAGCTCTCAAAGCAGAATAAAGTATAGAAATTAAACGTATAAGCCGCAGTGACATGCATAAAGTAGTTTAAAAAGTAATATGCTTTATTTTATTTTTTCCATAGCAATGACTAAGCTGTGGGAGAACGCTTTGCTTTAACTTAATAATAAACTTTTAAATATAATAAACTTTGTCGAGGCAGCGTTTTCTTCAAGCTCCAGTCAAAATAAAAACAGTGAATATAAGCAAATATGCGTCTGTAGTGTCAGAGGGGGGAAGGAAATAAATAAAGTACTGCAGGGCAACTCTTACAATACTATTCCACTATAGTTTTGCAAGTTGTTGCCTATTTCCTAAAACTTGTGTACTGTGTTATTTCACAAGCAATTTCCCCCTTTTCATGTTCCAGCCGTCTATTTGTTTCCATGCATTCTTGCACAATATGAAAATCAATTAGCAGGCTATTAAATGTTAAAAAAGCTGGCTGCTGGAACCGAAATGAAAATCAAGTCTGCCTTTTTTTCTTGTTTTAGAAAATCTCATTGTTTTAAGGTAATGATGTGATGACTTTCCAAAAAAGAAAAGAAAAAAAGAAGCAATTTCTATAAGGAGAGAAATCGATTAGAAGGGTATAATGATATTTCTTGATGTTAGAGAAAGTTTGTGTGATTAAACTGCATCTTTATGAAGTTTAAGCCCATATAAAGACAGGAGATAGAACAGGATCCAGCAGGTGTTTAACCCTCCTGTTGTCCTTGAATCGAGGAAGAAGGAAGGAAGGAAGGAAGGAAGGAAGGAAGGAAGGAAGGAAGGAAGGAAGGAAGGAAGGGAGGGAATAATGATAGGAGGAAGGGAGGAAGAAAGAAGGACAGGAGGGAGGAGGGAAGGAAGGATGGAAGGAAGGAAGAAAGGAGGGAGGAAGGAAAGGAAGATAGGACGGAGGAAAGAAGGAAGGAAGGAAGGGAGGGAGGGAGGAAAGAAGGAACGAGGGAGGGAGGGAGAAAGGAAAAGAGGAAGGGAGGAAGGAAGGAAAGAAGGACAGAAGAAAGAAGGAAGGGAGGAAGGTAGGGGGAGGAAAGAAAGAGAGAAGGAGGGAGGGAGGAAAGAAGGAAGGCAGGAAGGAAAGGAAGGAGAGAAGGAAGGAGGGAAGGAAAGAAGGAAGGAGGGAGGGAGGAAGGAAAGAAAGAGAGAAGGAGGGAGGAAGGAACTAAGGAAGAGAGGAAGGAAAGGAAGGAAGGAAGAAGGAAGGAAGGAGGGAGGGAGGAAGGACAGACGGAAGGAAGGAAAGAAGGAACAGTCAAAACAGACAGGGTCAATTTGACCCGGGAGGACGACACAAAAGGTTAATAGAAACCTTAGGATGGGCTTTACTGGATACTGTGGAGGTGGAGAAAGGAGGAATGTTGCACAAAATATCTGAAAGAATTGCAATGACAGCATCTGGGGACTGATGGGCTTGAGGAACACAGACAGACAGATAATTGATCAAATGCAACAGGAGGAAATAAACATTGTACCTTTGGTGGAACATGAGAGAAGAGATCTTTCTTCTTGAACTTTCCGTAATGACCGATAATAGAATTGGGAGCTCAAGAGCAAGACTCAACCCAAAAAACTGTTCCAATCCAAAGAGTTTAATAATAAACTAAATACACATGAGAAGGAGGGATAATTCAACACAGGTGACACTGATCAGGGTGGGGCAGGTAATCACACACAAGGGCGGGAAACACAGGAGAACAGGAAGTGAAGATCTCTGAAACGAGAGACAGAGGTGATTACAAAATAAGACATGAAATACTCAGGAAGTAGATGTTACACTTTCTCCAAAGCTGAACCCAATGTTCAGACTACTGCATTACATCATCTATTACATGTAGGTTTGTAACTTAATCGCTGGCTCCTCTTGGTCAAGAAAGGAAGGTAGGAAGGAAGGAAGGTAGGAAGGAAGGAATGACAGAAGGAAGGTAGGAAGGAAGGTAGGAAGGAAGGATTGAAGAAAGGAAAGAAGGAAGGAAGGAACAAACAAACTAAGAAAAGAAAGAAGGAAGGAAGGAAAGAAGGAAGGAAGGTAGGAAGGAAGGTAGGAAGGAAGGATTGAAAAAAGGAAAGAACGAAGGAAGGAACAAACAAACTAAGAAAAGAAAGAAGGAAGGTAGGAAGGAAGGTAGGAAGGACAGAAGGAAGGTAGGAAGGAAGGAAGGAAGGTAGGAAGGAAGGATTGAAGAAAGGAAAGAATGAATGAAGGAACAAACGAACTAAGAAAAGAAAGAAAGAAGGAAGGAAGGTAGGAAGGACAGAAGGAAGGTAGGAAGGAAGGAAGGTAGGAAGGAAGGATTGAAGAAAGGAAAGAACGAAGGAAGGAAAAAACAAACTAAGAAAAGAAGGAAGGAAGGAAGGAAGGAAGGAAGGAAGGAAGGAAGGACAGATGGAGGGAACATTTACATTTACCCTAACAGCTGAAAACATTGGTTAGAAAATTAGAAAAGTCATCAAATGTAATAAGTTACATTACTTTGATGAAGTCATTGAAATAGTTACATTACTTATTACATTTTAAATAGAGTAACTAGTAATCTGTAACCTATTACATTTCCAGAGTAACCTTCCTAACACTGGTCATCGAAGAGGAAACAGCAGTGTGAGGAAGCTAGAGGAGAGGCTGATTACACATTATCACAACCGACCAAAACCTGACGTTAGCTTCACACTCCGCCTTTTTTTTTGTGTGTGTCTTTTCAGATTTAATTGAACTACACATACAGGATCGAAGTGGGTGGTCGCTGCCCATGTTTGTTTTGGAGCAACAACACATGATAATTGTTGTTTTCACGGGATTTCTGTTGCCATCAACCAACAGAACTCAGTGTGTGTGTGAGGGTGTGTGTGTGTGTGTGTGTGTGTGTGTGTGTGTGTGCGTGCGTGCGTGCGTGTGTGTGTGTGTTTGTGTGTTTATTTCATCCTAGCTTAGCTGTCCTTGAGAGAGAAGGAAGCTCGGCCATCATTCATGTGACTTGATGCTTGCGTGGGTGAATCAGAGGCTTTGTAAACTCTATTTTTTTTTATACTCATGTTATAAAAAGGTTAAACAAACATTTACACAATTCATGCACGTTTTCAAAAGTCTGTTAATTGATTTTTTTTTATTAAACAACTCACCTGGAATGGAAAGAAAAACACACATTCAGAAAGTTAGGGGTAAACATGATTTGTAGTAAAAAGACTAAAACCTGAAAAGGAAAATAAAAAAAATTGAGTGAATCTTTTAACTGAGTCACACACAAACACACACACATACACACACACACACACACATAAACACACACACACACACACACACACACACACACACACACACACACACACACACAAACACACACACAAACACAGTCTTATCTTTGTCACTTTTGGGGTATTTTGTTGTAAAATTGACTAAAAGACGCAAAACACTAATATGAAATAACACCCAAAACACTGCTGGGTTCAAAATAAAAACATGACAAACCAATTATTAACAAATCAAATGAGACATTATGTCTTATAGACCTCACACAGCCTTTATCATTTAACACAATAGAAAATGATCAGGAGAAAATAGATAAGATAAGATAAGATATTCCTTTATTAGTCCCACAATGGGGAAATGTGCATTGTCACAGCAGCAAATGGACAGTAATAGAATATAAGAGCAGGAATAAGAAAAATAATAGAGAATAATAAATACTAAGTACAAAAAAACCTATAAGAACAATAATAGTAAGAAATATGTAGTAAAATAGTTGTGACATTATTTACAAGATTTACAAGAGTAATATTGGTATTAAGCGGCAATATACCAGATATGTCTTACACCTGTCATGCATCACCAAACTCAGAACACTCAGGGGGGTTAAGCCTCTTAAAAAGAGGCTTAACCCCCCTGTTGTCCTTGAGTCAAGGAAGGAAGGAAGGAAGAAGGAAGGAAAGGAGGAAGGAAGGATGGAAGGAAAGGAGGGAGGAAGGAAGGAGGGAAGGATGGAATGGAGGAAGGAAGTAGGAAGGAAAGGAGGGAGGGAGGAAAGGAAGGGAGGGAGGAAGGAAGGAAGGAAGGAAGGAAGGAAGGAAGGAAGGAAGGAAGGAAGGAAGGAAGGAAGGAAGGAAGGAAGGAAGGAAGGAAGGAAGGAAGGAAGGAAGGAAGGAAGGAAGGACGGAAAGAAAGAAGGGATGCCGACACAAAGGTTTAGAAATGGTAATGTAACATTTTCTAAAACAACTTGATAAACCAGCTATTGAACCAACTGACTGTACTGATATGTCTTGATGACTGTTATAACACTACTGACTGATAGAGTTTTGAATAGCGAGGAGCATAAATGTTAAAGGATTAATGTTAAAGTTTACAACTCAAACTAAGGGAGGACTGGGTGAAAAGACAAGAAAAAAAAGAGAAGAGAAGTTATAGGAGGAGACATGGTTAATGAGTGGAGGAGTATTCTGGGTGAAAATGAAAGGTGCAAAGATAAGTGGGATGGAGGAGAAAGGTGTGCATTAAGGGCAGATGAAAAAGAAGGAGAAGAAGAAAATACATATATATATATATAGAGAGAGAGGCTGCAGCAGAGGAGCGAGAAGTAGAAGTAAAGGCTGTTCTCACATGCATTACATCTTTTTTTCATTACTCGTGAAAAGGTGGAGGTTTAGCGAGGACGAGAGAAGTGATGTGTATGAAGTGCTGTGTGTGTGATGGTAGCGAGTGTGTGTTGTTTGGAAGAGAGGATGGAGATGGAAAAGGTTGGGAATTACAGATGAGAGATGAAGTGGATGTGTGTTTGCATGTATTGTGTTGTTTTTGAGAGATGTGTGAGAGGATGTGAAGTGTAAGGAGAGGCGAGGAGGGTGTGTGTGTGTGTGTGTGTGTTTGTGTGTGTGTGTGTGTGTGTGTGTGTGTGTTGGTGCATGCATGGACCAATGTGTGTGTAGGTGTGTGTAGGTGGGATATAACTTAATTTACAAGGTATTTGCCTTCATGTGTCATGTGATGTGAGATGAGATGACACATGAAGGAGCTCTTTATATTACACAGGTAGACCACACAGTAATACATATATCTATCTTCCTTCCTTCCCTCCCTCCTTCCTTCTTCCTCCCTTCCTTACCTCCTCCCTCCCTCCTACCTTCCTTCCTCCCTTCCTTCCATCCTCCTTTCCTTCCTTCTTCCTCCCTTCCTTCCTTCTTTCCTTCCTTCTTACCCCCTTCCATCCTTCCTTTATCCTCCCTTCCTTCCTCCCTTCCTTCCACCCTCCTTTCCTCCCTCCCTCCTACCTTCCTTCCTCCCTTCCTTCCACCCTCCTTTCCTTCCTTCTACCTCCCTTCCTTCCTTCTTCCTCCCTTCCTTCGTCCTTTCCTTCCGTCTTCCTCCCTTCCTTCCTACCTTCCTCCCTTCCTCCTTTCCTTCCTTCTTCCCCCCTTCCATCCTCCCTCCCTTCCTCCCGTCCCTCCTTTCCTTCCTTCTTCCTCCCTTCCATCCTCATACTAGTTGACAGAGGACACTAGATACACATTAGTTGCAGCCCTACTTTGATATTATTCTTTCTGAAATATACCATTGAACCACATACCTTTTTTTATACTTCTCTTTCGCTCTTTTACACTTTAGTTTCTCTGCTTGAAATCAATAACTTCATCCTGCTGTGATGAGGCAGTTACAGTATAGCATCATATTACATTGTTATATTATGTGAATGAACTCTATATTATATGATGTGATGGGACATTTTCATTATACTTAATGTGTCATGTGATGTGAGGTGAGATGACACATGAAGGAGCTCTTTATATTACACAGGTAGACCACACAGTAATACATCTATCTATCTTCCTTCCTTCCCTCCCTCCCTCCTTCTCTCTTTCTTTCCTCCCCCCTACCTTCCTCCCTCCCTTCCTTTCTTTCCTCCATCCTACCTTCCTTCCTCCCTTCCTTTCCTCCCTCCCTCCTACCTTCCTTCCTTCCTTCCTTCCTTACCTCCTTCCTCCCTTCCCCTTTTCCTCCCTCCCTCCTACCTTCCTTCCTCCCTTCCTTCCATCCTTCCTTCTTCCTCCCTTCCTTCCTACCTTCCTCCTTTCCTTCCTTCTTCCCCCCTTCCATCCTCCCTTCCTTCCTTCCTCCACTCCCTCCCTTCCTTCCACCCTCCTTTCCTTCCTTCTTCCCCCCTTCCATCCTTCCTTCTTCCTCCCTTCCTTACCTCCTTCCTCCCTCCCTCCTTTCCTTCCTACTTCCCCCCTTCCATCCTCCCTCCCTTCCTCCCCTCCCTCCTTTCCTTCATTCTTCCTCCCTTCCTTCCACCCTCCTTTCCTTCCTTCTTCCCCCCTTCCATCCTTCCTTCTTACTCCCTTCCTTCCTACCTTTCTTCCTTCCTCCTTTCCTTCCTTCTTCCCCCCTTCCATCCTCCCTCCCTTCCTCCCCTCCCTCCTTTCCTTCCTTCTTCCACCCTTCCAACCTTTATATTACACATTACAAACCACACAGTTGTCCATTCACTTGTAAGACATGACATGAAACCACAAACAGTAAAGTTATTGTAAAACATTTATTCAAAGGATCCAAAGGAACTTGAAGAAGGACATTACCGACTAATGGTATGAAAGGTATTTTTAGATTTATCTGATGTTGTATTCACCTGCTGAAACTTTCACACTGCTGCTTCTCTCTAATGACCGACTGCAGGGAGAATACTTCTTAGGATGCATGAGATGTTTGGGCTCCTTCATGTCGTCCTCCCGGGTCAAATTTACCCCGACTGTTCCTTCTTTCCTCCCTTCCGTCTGTCCTTCATCCCTCCCCCTTTTTTCCTTCCTTCTGTCCTTCTTTCCTTCCTTCCCTCCTTCCTTCCTTCCTTCCTTCCTTTCCTTCCTCCCTTCCTTTCCTTCCTCCTTTCCTTCTTTCCTCCCTCCTTCTCTCTTTTTTTCCTCCCCCTACTTTCCTCCCTTCCTCTTTCTTCTGTCCTTCTTCCCTTCCTTCCTCTCTTCCTCTTTCCCTTTCTCCCTCCCTCCCTCCCTCCTACCTTCCTTCTTTCTTTCCTTCTTTCCTCCCTCCCTCCTTCTTTCCTTTCCTTCCTTCCTTCCTCCCTCCTCCTCTCTTTCTTTCCTCCCCCCTCCCTTCCTTCGTCCCTCTGTCCTTCATTCCTCCATCCCTCCTACCTACCTTCCTTCCTTCTTTCCTTTCCTCCCTTCCTCCCTCCTTTTCTTCCTTTTTCCTTCCTCCCTTCCTCTTTCCTTCCTTCTTCCTCTCTTCCTTCCTTCATCCCACCTTTCCTTACTTACTCCTTTCCTTCCCTCTTCCTCCCTTCCTTCCTTGACTCTAGGACAACATGAGGGTTAAACTTAAGAGCACATACACACACACACACACACACGAGAACCACAGCTTGCCCCCCCCCCCCCCCCCCTCTCTCAGGATGAATAAATGACACTCCTTCTGCTCGATGTGGAGACGCTCTTTCAACATCATCTGAACGCTCTCTCTCCATGACTTCGCTCCACGACTCTCCTGTTGAACGTAATGTCTGTTTCCAATATGATGGAAACATATGAGATCTGTGAATATGTGGCTGTAATGTTCACCGCTGAGAGGAACAGAAGGCACACAGCATGAGAGCTCTCAAGATTACTATTCTGCACTTTCCAGTAGAAAGAAATATAATGTGTTTGTGCTGAATGGAAACGAGCACATGGGGTATAATGATGATATGTCATTAAATAGGATGCTGTTGAAATGGTTGATTTATATCATTATTATTATTAGTGTTATTAGAATAAGAAACAGGTTTATTGGAAAAGGTTTACACACAAAGAATGTCCCTTAAAAAACACAAGAGATAGCTAATGTAACTATCAATAAAATTTGAAATATTGTAAATATATTACAAGTAAAAATAGCTATTAAACTACAAAAATACAAAATAATTTAATGCATAACAGAACAAACTGTATATCTGCACATTAAAAAAAAAACATGACTAAAAGATGAGAAGCCACATCATGCCAGTTTTGATTTTAAGGTTTACAAAGCTTTATATGGTTTGCACCCAACTTATTTAACCACATTTTTAAATCTTTATATTCCTGATTGAGTCTTTAGGTCCTTTAATACCCAGCTGCGGTCTCAGCATCATATCTAAATATATACAAATATTGCGCCGACATCAAACAGGCGACATCAGTTTAGTATCCTTTTAAAATCCAGCTAAAATCTTAGCTTTTAATTAATGATTCAGTTTTTAAATTGCTTTTACTTTGCTTTTATTATGATATTTAGTCATTTGTTTTTATTTCTTCTCTAATTGTTTTATATTATGTGAATCACTTAGAAATACTTCCACTGTACAAATTGTGCTGTATAAATTCAATTTGATTGATTGATGTAGTTATTCATCAATCCATCCTTTTTCACCATTTATCCAGGGCAGAGTCGTGGAGGAACTCTCTCCCACCAGACATTCACACTTCTGACTCTGTTTCCACCTTTAAATCCCGCCTGAAAACGCACCTATTCAGAGTGGCATACTCTGTCTCACACTAACTATGCAATCACGTTCTTGTTTATTTGTTGCACTGATGCACTTTATAGTCACATTCATATTTATTTCTTTATCTTTGCACTAAATGTTACCTGATTTTTATTGTTTGGTGTACTGTTTTTGTGTTTTATGTGCCTTGTAAGGTGTCCTTGAGTGCTTTGAAAGGGGCCTTTAAATATAATGCATTATTATTATTATTATTATTATTATTATTATTATTATTATTATTATTATTATTATTATTATTATTATTATTATTATTATTATTATTATTAGGCTGAGCAATGAAACTCAAGCATCCTTCTCCCCAGCAACACTCATCAGTTCCTCCTGAGGGATCCCGAGGCGTTCCCAGAACCAGAAGACATATATAATCCTTCCAGCATGTTTTAGGTCTCGTCCCAGTCAGGCATCCCCAGAACACCTCTACAGGGAGGCGTTCCTGATCATCCTGGCAAGGCGCCCAAACCACCTCAGCTTACTCCTTTCAATAAAGTTATTATTGTAGCAAACTGCACAATAACAGTTACAGTTTTTATTACTGTTAAATGTCTTAATTTATACATTATATAAAATGTTAGCTACACTCTTACAAGGCTTTGAAATCACAGACAAACAGACTGAGAGACTCTTTTTAAACAGGACGATAACAATACTAAATACTAAATAAACATCTAACATGACTCATCTCTATTGAACTTTTTATACACTGAACTGTTACTTATTTACTATTCACATCAATTCATGATTCCCTTTCATGCACTGCTACTTTTGCATTTATTTTAACGGAGTGTCTATTTGCACCCCTGGTACAAATAGCCTCGACCACACAGCTGAGCTATTTGCACCCCTCGACGTATAACTACGTGAAAACATGGCGGACATTCATCTTCCACGCCAGCAGAAAAGGTCGAATTTAGAAAGGTTTCATCTGTAATGTTTGTTCTAAAGACATTTCTGGCGGGAAAGTTGTATTATATTTTCATAATCTTTCCTCAGTGAATGCATACAAGCGTCAGATTTGTCAGTTAGAAATTATTTATCGCCAATATCTATCTTCCGTATTAGCAAACATATTGGGCTGTCACGTCACCCCCGTAGGACCAAAGCGGTGGCGTGATGGGCAACGTGTCCATCATTAGTGCAGGGGGTGCAAATAGCCTTTGCCTTATTTTAATTTATATAATGTGATTGATTGAACTAGCTTGTTTGCACCAGAGGGGGCAGTAGTCCAATTCTGTTGTACTACTGTACTTGGTATGATTGTGCAATGACAATAAAGATTTATCTTATCTTATCTTATCTTTTATAGTGTGACGCTTCAGACTAAACATATACAGTAAGTTTATCTAACTAATACCTGAGTTCCTTCTTCCCTCTCATCATGAATCCTGCAGCCTCTACTTTCACACTTTCATCACTTGAACATAAACAGATGTCATTTTGGGAGCGCCTCCTGAAATGACTAACGCTGTAATCTTTTCCTAAAAACCCTTCATGTTGAAGAGAAAATGTAATTTTTTTTTTGGATCATGGGGGACAATTACATTAAAATCAGCACTCAGGAAAAGATAGAATATGATAATGCTGCAATCTTTCGCTTCTTCTCAACAGTCGAGGTCTTTCATCTTCCACCGCTCCTCGAAACCAGAACTATAATTTAAATTGAATTTTGTGGTATTATCTATTGTGTAGCACTGATGTGTGATGGGAGATTACTGTGCTTTGCATTACATGTGTAAAGAGATTTGAGTCCGTAGAGCACATTTCATTGTAACCTACTTCCTCATGGATAACTATACAATAGGTGAGTGGGATGGAAATTGGGGATGAATGTAGGATTTTGTCGGAGCGCTCTGTAAGTTATGCTCTGGAGTAAAAATGTCAGAGTCACAATGGCCTCGTGATGTTCCTCTGATTATGGAGTGATTATATGAGCAAAAAAGTGAGTGGATGGAGAACAGGTTCTTTTCATAGAGAGAGAGAGAGCAATTAGAGAAAGTAAAAGGAGAGATGTAATATGGTTCAGCAGGGTGAAGGTCCTGATTCTGCAGATTAGTTTTCAGCTGCACGCTTACTTTTGACTGAAAAGGTTGTTTTACTTTATAAGAGATGAGAGAAAAGTGTGTTGGAGGAAGGTCGGGATTCTTAGAGACACAGAGAGCAAAGAAAGTCAAAAGAAAATAGGACCAGGCGATGTTCTACGAGGCCTACTTTTCTATTTATTTCTATTTAGTTCATGTCGTCCTCCCGGGTCAAATTTACCCCGTCTGTCTTGACTGTTCCTTCTTTCCTCCCTTCCGTCTGTCCTTCATCCCTCCTTCTCTCTTTCGTTCCTTCCATTCTCTTCTCTCCCTTCCTTCTTTCCTTCCTCCCTCCCCCTTTTTTCCTTCCTCCCTTCCTTCTTTCCTCCCTCCCTCCTACCTTCCTTCTTTCTGTCCTTCTTTCCTCCCTCCTTCCTTCCTTCCTTTCCTTCCTCCCTTCCTTCTTTCCTTCCCTTCCTTCCTTCCTCCCTCCCTCCTCCTCTCTTTCTTTCCTCCCCCTTCCCTTCCTTCTTCCCTCTGTCCTTCTTTCCTCCATCCCTCCTACCTACCTTCCTTCCTTCTTTCCTTTCCTCCCTTTCTTCCTTCCTCCCTTCCTCTTTCCTTCCTTCTTCCTCCCTTCCTTCCTTCCTTCCTTCCTCCCTCCTTTCCTTCCTTCCTCCTTTCCTTCCCTCTTCGTCCCTTCCTTCCTTGACTCGAGGACAACTGGAGGGTTAAACTTAAGAGCAAGAAGCGTCCCACAGGGCTGCACAGTGTCCCTCGCAAAGCACACACACACACACACAAACACACACACACACACACATGTACCCCCCCCCCTCAGGATGAATAAATGACACTCCTTCTGCTCTGCTCCCATGTGACCTCCATCCTCATCCCAAGTGTGAGGAAACAGGTTCAGGTGCTCAAACACAGACTCATAAGGAAAAATGATTATTGACTTTGTCATAAATAAACAAATAGAGGAGAGTCGTTGCTAGGGAGGCGAACAAGAGAAGCAGAAGAAACACAAAAGGAACAAAGACAAGCAGGTGTCAAAGAAGAACTTGGAAAGAACAGAACAATATAATAATAATGATAATAATGATAATAGTCTTTATTTGTAGAGTGCTTTTCAAAACAGTGTTACAAAGTGCTTTACAAGGCAGCAGAAAGTTTGAAGACTTTACTTTAAAACAGACATAACAACTTAAACATAAAAACAAGAGATAGATTTTTAAAAAAAAGATGAAACTCAAAGTAAAATCAGGAAAAGTTCTCTGATAAAAGTGTGTTTGAAGAAGATATTTAACCCTCCTGTCGTCCTCCCGGGTCAAATTGACCCGATCTCTTTTGACTGTTCCTTCTTTCTTTAATTTTTCCTTCGTTCTTCCCCTCCTTCCCTCTTTCTTTGCTCTCTCCTCCTTCCATACTTCTTTCCTCACTTCCTCACTTCCTCCCTTCCTTCTCTCATTAATTCCTTCCTCTTTTCCTCCCTAATCCCCTCCTTACTCCTTTCCCTTCCTTCCTTCCTTCCGTCCTTCCTTCTTTCCTTCCTTCTTCCCTTCCGTCTTCCTCCCTTCCTTCTTCCCTTCTTCCTCCCTTCCTCCATCCTTTCCTTCATTCTTCCTCCATCCTTTCCTTCCTTCTTCCTCCCTTCCTTCCCTCCCTCCTTTCCTTCCTTCTTCCTCCCTCCTTTCCTTCCATCCTTCCTTCTTCCTTCCTCCTTTACTTCCTTCTTCCCTCCTTTCCTTCCTTCTTCCTACCTTCCTTCCTTGACCTGAGGACAACAGGAGGGTTAAAAGAGATTACTGACTCAGCTGACCTGACTACAAAAACCTTCTCCCCTTTAGTAGACCTCTGCCCAAAGATATCAAGGTACAAACTGGTGCATTGGGTTTTAAAGGGATAGTTCAGGTTTTTTGACATGAAGTTGTATGACATCCTCACCATCAGTGTCGTGCATCGGCAGTGACTTTGAAAAAGAAAGTAGTTCCGGCTAGTTTCACGGTTGTCGAACTAGCCGGAACTACTTTCTTCAACACCAAAAGCCGGTCACTGCTGATGCACGACACTGATGGGGATGATGTCATACAACTTCATCTCAAAAAATCCGAACTATCCCTTTAAAGGGGTCAGAAATGTAGCAGGGTGCACGAGCATGAAGAACTTTAACAGTAATCAACGAAATCTATCCTAAAACATACTGAGAGCCAAGGTAAAGATGCTAAAACAGGCGATATATGGTCCTGCCTCTTAGTTCTGAGGCTGATTAAAAAGCAGAAGCAACATATATATTTATAAATGGGTTAAAACTGGCTCCATATATATTCATAAATATATACTGGGGCTGATAATTAATGTGCAGGTGACATATAAGGTGATTATAATCTGTGCATTATAAAGGAGAGCGAGCAGGGAAGCAAACCCTTTGAAAGTGATGAATGTGTCTTTCATAAGGATTATTTTTAGTGGCTATTTAAACAAGCTGCATGTTAATTATTCATATTAAGTGGTTAAACCTGTCGCTTCACTTTGCTCCCACAGTCCAAAGACTTGCAGGTGAGGTCATCCGTCAAACTCTGAATTTGGCACAAATATGGGTCTGATATATTTTCTTATCTAGTATTTTATACTTCCTGTCAAATTGCATATCAAGCATTAAATATCTTGTCAAATCTCCCTATTTTTATGGATAAATTGCAATGTACAAAACACCCTGTTCATCATTTAGTTAACCCTTTACATACTGTTTATATTCTGACTCTTAATTAGTCTATACACCATTTCACATTCATAAATTCACCCATCAGTCATTGATAAAAGTTTGATTAATCCTTAATGAAGCTGTCAGAGAGTGAACAGAGTGTATTCTAGTTATTTATGGAAAGTAATAGGCTCATAAAGATGAAGAATAGAATTATCTTTTGATAATTTTGATTTATTTTGTTATAAAAAGACATTCATGATCACTGTTTTATGGTCCAGGAGAAGAATTGATAGAATATGATAAATATAACATGCTTGAATGCTGATTTTTGAATAGTTTTTTTAATTGACACAGGTCAAATTTGTACATTTGCATATAGAAAAATGTGTATCAGCTGCTCGAAAATTTCAAAAAACATGCATTTTATTTCCATTTTTTTATATTCTGCATCACATTTGGAAAAATCTGGTTAAAGAAATTATGTATATGGTGTTTTTACAGCTCTCAAATGTAAACAATGTGTCCAATTCAACACTGAAAAGCATTTAAGTGTTAACAAAAAACTGCAATATGTCTGAAAGAAAACATTTTTTAGCTTTTTCCATTTAAAATACTGCTACACCAATGAAATCTACCTGACAAAAAAAGGGTTTAAAAGGATTTAGATCCAATCAGCTGATTTGATTTTCCTCCAAAAAATAACATTTGCATCCCAGACCTACTGAGGAATGCCAAATCATTCTCCCCATCATCTCATACGCACCTGTTCAGCAAAGATCTGCTTTTAAAACACATTTAACCTTTGTGTCGTCCTCCCGGGTCAAAATGACCCCGTCTGTTTTGACTGTTCCTTCTTTCCTTCCTTCCGTCTGTCCTTCCTCCCTCCTTCTCTCTTTATTTCCTTCATCTCTCTTTCCTCCCTTTCTTCTTTTCCTTTCTCCCTCCTTCCTCCCTTCCTTCCTTTCCTTCTTCCCTCCTTCCTTCCTTCCTTCCTCCCTTCCTTCCTTCCTTCGTCCATCCCCCTTTCTTCCTACCTTCTGTCCTTCCTCCCTCCTTCTCTCTTTATTTCCTTCATCTCTCTTTCCTCCCTTTCTTCTTTTCCTTTCTCCATCCTCCTTTCTTCCTTCCTTCCCTCCTTCCTTCCTTTCCTTCCTCCCTCCTGCTCTTCCTTTCTCCCTCCCTCCTTCCGCCCTACCTTCCTTCCTTCCTCCTTCCCTTCTTCCTTCCCTTCCTTCCTTCTTTCCTTTCCTCCCTTCCTTCCTTCCTTTCTTCCTTCCTTCCTTCCTCCCTCCCTCCCTTCTTCCTTCCTTCCTCCCTTCCCTTGAGGACAACAGGAGGGTTAAATGAACGAGCTCACTTGGCAGCTTCTGATTGCACATGTGTGATGATCCCTCCTCAGACTCCAGTGATGTGGAGAGAGACCGTATCTAAGGATTCTGAGCTGAAGTTTTTCTACCTGCAGGATGCTCAGCGATGAAGCCACTCTCCACCTTCATCTTCCCATTTCATTCATTGCATCAGTCATTTGACTCGTGGCTACAGTGAAGGATTAATGAGTGTAAGTGCACGATGTGAGGATGCATGAAATTGAAGAAGAAGGTTTGAAAGGAAGCCTGCAGGTGTGATACCTTCTAAACCTGCAGCATGAGTTTCTCCTGTGTAGTCGATGTTTTGTTGTTAACCGAGGCGGACGTTACAAACTGTGGTAGTCACAGGGTGAGATAAGGATAATCCACGAGGAGAGCGGATATTTAGGGAAACAGGGCCAGGTACTTGTTAAAAGGCGATCCATCGACAGCCACGCAACCCGAGGCAACATTACATCCTCTACAAAGAGACGAGTAGGAAGGTTCAGGAAGGAAAATCAATGCTTCCAACATACTGCAGCACAGACTCCAAGAATCTATACAGAGAAAATATTGCTGCCAATACGACACTGGAGCAACATTTCACTGTGAAATAGCCCGAGGAGAAAAAAATAGACCCATAAAGTGTAGTTGGACGATGTCACGGTCATGAAACATTCATTAAAGCTCGGTCCTTTCACAGCGAGAGGGGGTGAGGATTCACGTGGCCATTCATCCTGTAGCGTGGGAGGAAAGATGGAAGGAAGGAAGGAAGGAAGGAAGGAGAGATGAAGGGAGAGAGAGATGGGATGGTGAGTGCTGTTGAGAGAAATGGTCAATTCTACGATGAGAGCAGTGATGGAGGAGATTTAGACGGAAAGACCTAGATAATCGGAGTAGTATTGAGTATTGAGGCGGAGAGATGGATGGATGACAGGGAGGGAGGACGGAGGAATGGAGAGAGAGAGAAAGAGAGAGATAGATATTGGAGGAAGGAGATGCTGTGAATAGGAAAAAGAAAAAAATGGTTCTCTGAGATGAAGTGGCTTTAATCAGAATTACAAGGGCTTGGCACAAGAACAGATGGATGTAAGAGGAGGGATGGATGATGGGATGGAGGAATGGAGGGGTGGAGGGGGGGGTGTTACAAATGACTCGGTTACCATGTAATAACAAGAAGAACAAGAATGAAAAAAAAGCCATAAAATCAAAAACAGATGTATAGACGACATTAATCAATGGCTGGTTCCCCCGATGGGAAAAAGAGAAGAAGGGGATGTGCAGATGGGAATAAAAAAGTGAAGCAATAGAAAAATCTAAAAATAAAAAAATAATCAAAAAAATGTTGAAGGGAGGAAGGGGGTGTTATGGACGCTTTCGTCACCATAGCTGAAATGAAAAAAATATTGTATAGTGATTGATGGATGGAGGAAAGTAAAGCAGTGTTTGAACTGGGTGTTACGGATATTCTGGTCACAGCATATGTTTACTGGCAGGGTTGGGAAGGTTTACTTTGGAAATGTAATAGATTACAGATTACTAGTTACTCTATTTAAAATGTAATAAGTAATGTAACTATTTCAATGACTTCATCAAAGTAATGTAACGTATTACATTTGATGACTTTTCTAATTTTCTAACCAATGTTTTCAGCTGTTAGGGTAAATGTTCCCTCCATCTGTCCTTCCTTCCTTCCTTCCATCTGTCCTTCCTTCCTTTCCTTCCTTCTGTCCTTCCTTCCTTCCTTCCTTGCTTCCTACCTTCCTTCCCTCCGTCCTTCCTTCCTTCCTTCCTTCCATCCATCCTTCCTTCCTTCCTTCCTTCCTACCTTCCTTCCCTCCTTCCTTCCTTCCTAAGATCTAAGTCCAGCTGTTTTTCATGGATACTGACATGATTTATAAGGGAGATCATTTCTTATAAAGCAACATTTATCTTTCATTTGAAAATGTATTCATTAGTTCATGTAGATTTTGGAATATAAAATAAAGATATCTGATGAATAAAGTGGGTTTAATTAGTACTGTGACTCCCATGTGTGCTCCAAATAAGCCCACGTCATGATTTATTTACTAAATATAAACAAAAATATTGATTTCAAAGAATTAAAAACAGTAATAAATGTATTCAGTAACATGTTAAATATTAAAAAACCCTCCTGAGCAAAATCTTAAAGGTCTGACTTCAGATGTAACCCCCTTTGTAATCATCAACATCTTCATCAGTAACTGTAACGGAGTGTTATGTAAGTAGTTACTCCCTAACATTGGTTACTCATAATTGTTTACTATGATGGAGATGAGAAAGAAAAAAAAGTGGCTGGCAGAAAGAAAAATATGAAGGAAAGAAAAATAGAAAAAGGGATGGAGAGACAGATGGCTCGATGAAGACTTGTCCACTGATTAACAACATAAATAGGATGAATGAAGGATGGATGAAGGATGGATGAAGAGGATGTCCAAAACAAATTGGTCAGCTTGTGTAATGACTGAAATGATGACTGGTTACCATGATGGACAGATAAAAAAAGAAGGAAGAAAGTGATTCACATGTGGGGAAAAAATGAAGTAACCAAACAGAAATAGAAAATAGGGTGAGTGGAGGAGCGGTGTTACGGACGACTTGGTCATCGTATAACTAGAGCGATGATTGATCATCATGATGAGGTGGAGAAGGGAAGAAAGTGAAAGGTGGAGAATGTGAAGCAGTCAAAAACTACACAGATAAATGGATAAATGGATAAATGGATGGATGGATAGCTAGAGGGACAAAGGGGGTGTAACGGATGAGTTGGTCACCGTTTATTAAGTATTGTTTGGTTTGTGATTGACGGGTAGGAAAAAGTTGGGTTGAACAAAAAACAGAAAGTCACAAAAAGAAGCAGGAAATGGATAAATGGAGTGATAACAGACAGAACGGTGGATGAAGGAGGTGTTATGAATGATTAGGTCACCATACAGAAACTGAAATGTTGATTGGCAGATAGAAAAGTGAAGCGTTGGTCACAAATAAACCTCACAAAACTTAAAAAAGGGGACAGACAGATGGATAAAAAGGCTAAGAGGAGATGTCACGGACTATTTGGTCACTATAATAACAACAACAATAACAAAAAAACCTGGAAAGACGACTGGTTGCCAGGAAGGAAGGAAAAAAAACATCGGACAGCTGGAAGGGTGACGGACGGACAGATGGATGAACGAGGTGTCGTGGTCAATTTAATTATTATATAAGTGAGATGACGATTGGTTGCCATGACGAGATGAGAAAGATTGACAGTGATTGACAAATGAAAAAAAAAAAAAGAAGAGATCCAAAAGAGAAAGAAAAAAAAATGGATGGAGCCAAATCAGAATAAACGCAGATGTTCACACCTCCACACACACACACACACACACACACACACACACACACACACACACACACACACACACACACAGATACATGCATCACTTTGCTTGTGCCTGCATGGCGAGAGGAGGAAGAGGAAGAAGAAGGGAGTAGTGGGGGGCGGACTGGCTGGCTGATGGATGGTGATGTCACCACGGTTACGAACGAAGCATTTATTCCTGCATGAATAATGTACACACTTAACCGTCAACTCGTTTCTTTCCCTCCCCTCATTCTTCCCTTCGCTTTCCGTCCACGCTGCCGTCCATCCATCCGTATCACTCTGCCCGCCTTCTCATCTCCAAGCACAAATAAGAACAAATTGAAGCTGTAGGGGAGTTCATACATGTGTGTGTGTGTGCGTTTATGCATGTTTTTGCACGTTATCTTGTATGTGTGCATGTGTGTAAGTATGTGTGTGTGTGTGTGTGTGTGTGTGTTTAAGGCAGGAAAAGAAGCAAATTGCCTCGGCCCACACCCACAGAGCTCCACTCAGTCATCTGTACTGACTGTTGAAGCATCCACAGTCATACAGCGTGCACATATCTTGAGCCAGTGAACTAGATACTGTTTTATTTACCAATTTCACATTTATTCCCTTTAGCAGACGCTTTTGACCAATTTAAAATAAAACACTGACTACGGGGGGTTAAAGCGCTGACCCTTAGCGGGTCGTGGTGTGTGTGGGATGTGTTGCTATTTTTAATGCAACCCCCCCCCAAAAAAAAAAAATTTAGGAGAATGGAGAAAAAAATCATAAATGTCTTCAGGTCAAGTCGATTTTATTTGTCATGAATCACACATTTTCCTGAGGAAGCTTACAATCTTTATAGCAATACAACACCCTTAGATACTTGATTACAGTTAAAAGAAAGAAAAATGATCTTTGATGGGGGGAAAAATGGAAGAAACCTCAGGAAGAGCAACTGAGAAGGGTTCGCTCTCCAAAGATGGACACACAGAGGTAATATATATTGAAAATATATGAAAAACAGGATGAAATAAAATAATTTCATTAAAGAACGTCAAAACAGGGCAGGACCGGAGCCACATGTCCTCCATCAGCACAGACCTTAACCCTAACTTGGGTTGTAAGGACATAATGAAATAGCTTTTTATGTTATACCTTTGATATAATACATTTGAATAATATTAGTTTTGCGGAATTATGTCAGTTGGATACATTCTGATAATGTGGGAACGATGTACACTTTAACCCTCCTGTTGTCCTCCCGGGTCAAATTGACTCCGTCTCTTTTGACTGTTCCTTCCTTCCTTCTGTCCTTCTTTCCTTCCTTCCTTCCTTCCTTTCCTTCCTCCCTTCCTTCTTTCCTCCCTCCTTCTCTCTTTTTTCCTACCCCTACTTTCCTCCCTTCCTCTTTCTTCTGTCCTTCTTCCCTTCCTTCCTTCCTCCCTCCCTTCTTCCTCCCTTCCCTCCTTTCCTTCCTTCTTCCTCCCTTCTTTCCTTCTTTCCTCCATCCCTTCCTTCATTCTTCCTCCCTTCCTTCCTTCCTTTCCTTCCTTCCTCAATCCCTTCTTCCTCCCTTCCCTCCTTTCCTTCCTTCTTCCTCCCTTCCTTCCTTCTTTCCTCCATCCCTTCCTTCATTCTTCCTCCCTTCCTTCCTTCTTTCCTCCCTCCCTTCCTTCCTTCTTCCTTCCTCCCTCCTTCCTCCCTCCTTTCCTTCGTTCTTCCTCCCTTCCTTCCCTTCCTTCGTTCTTCCTCCCTTCCTTCCTTTTTCCTCCCTCCCTTCCTTCTTTCCTCCCTCACTTCCTTCCTTCCTTGACTCGAGGACAACAGGAGGGTTAAATTGGTTCTTTTTTTCATGTCATTAAAGAGCTACACAATTAAATTTTTTTATGTAATAAAGCATCAGAACCTGTTGGTGCCATGCATGCAATACATGATGCAATGTATGATATATAGTACAGCATATTATGGCAGTGAAGTTTTAGTTCAGTCTAAAACGTTGATGTCTGGTTACATATTGAATTGAACCACCTTTAGAGTTTGTAGCTCATCCACACATGATGAAAAGAAACAAAACAATCATTACAAATGCCAGCATGCAGTTTAAAGTGGTTCAATACTGAATACACTATTGATGGACACACAATGAAACAACACAAAACAACACAAACAAAAGGAGCCGCTCACAACTGGGAAAAGACTGAAATGACTTGTCACTGGTTGCCGTGGCTCCAATATCAGCTCAGAGCACAAAACAATTAATCGTCACTGTCAAGTTTTCCGCATTTGAAATTGGTTTTGTTCCAACATGGCGTCAATCAGAAACGGTTAATTATATCTGTGCTGTGGTAGAAAGGCAAAAGTACAGTCGTGCATTTGAGATTAGCTGCAAACATAATTCACTCTCATTATTGGAAAATGGTATTATTTACATTTTTATGCTCAAATCTACACACACACACACATACACACACACACACACACACACACACACACACACACACACACACACACACACACACACACACACACACACACACACACACATACAGATGCAGTACAGTATATCATTTTAGCTGGACGTGATCAAACTAATGATCCTATATACAAAGACTGCTCATATCCTTTGTCAAATTGACCCCGTCTGTTTTGACTGTTCCATCTTTCCTCCCTCCCTTCCTTCCTTCTTTCCTCCCTTCCTTCCTTCTTTCCTCCCTTCCTTCCTTCTTTCCTCCCTTCCTTCCGTCTGTCCTTCCTCCTTTTCTTCTTTCCTCTGTCCTTCTTTCCTCCCTCCCTCCCTCCTTCCTCCCGTCCTCCCTCCTTTCCTTCCTTCTTCCTCCCTTCCTTCTTCCTCCCTTCCTTCCTCCTTTCCTTCCTTCTTCCTCCCTTCCTTCCTCCGTTCCTTCCTTATTCCTCCCTTCCATCCCTCTTCCTCCCTTCCTTCCTTGACTCGAGGACAACAGGAGGGATACAGCGCTGGCCAACTACATATAAGTGAGACTCTGAAAGTGTCCTCTGAGCCGGCTCGTCCCGCTGTGTCCTCCTGATGAGAGCAAACACCAGGACACAAGTGTCCCCCCCCCCCCCCCCTCCCCCGCCTGCAGCCACCAGTCAGGACAGACTTTGATCTGCTGGTCCTCCTGCAGGGACCAACCAGTCGCCCTGAACACCCGACTTCCTTCCTCTGGCTTTGAAGAGAAACCGTGTCACAGAACAACACACACACACACACACACACACACACACACACACACACACACACACACACACACACACACACACAGCTGTATCCTGATGGGGAAGGTGAGATAAATTCAGTGCTTCGGTATAAACAGATGAAGGTTAGCTACAGCTAAGGTTGGCTACCAAGGAGGTTTTCCCCCCTTTCAGTGTGATGAATGAGGTTTATTGTTGGAGTGGAGCATGACACACACACACACACACACACACACACACACACACACACACACACACACACACACACACACACACACACACACACACACAAAGACTCACGTAGGGGCTGGAAGGTGTTTATAGATGTATGACAAGAAGAAAAGTGTTTTAGGTGAACTTTAGCTGATATATAGTTCTGTAAATATACTGTCAGACAAGCAACAGCATTGGTTGTCCTGTGTTGTACATTTCTAAGAGGACTTCAGTACAACATCAAGAGGTTGTGATATGAAGCTCAAGTTAGCAAAGCTCTGTGTATGTATGTAACGGCTTTCCTGCACATGCTCAGTGGAATCAGCCTTACACAGAACTACTCTGCAGAGACTGAAAACATGATCGCTGTTATTAGTCTTTGGAGCCGTTTCTGAACAAAGTAATGTGATCAAACTCTTCAATAATGAAGAAATATGTTCAATGTTGTGTTTTTGATGGGTTTTGGACAACATTAAAGGTCTATGGCAGAGAAGAATACGATATATCAGTGTTTGGATACACACACAATAGTTATTTTTTAAGTTATTCGAATATAAACAAGTAAAAAAAAACAGTATTTATTTTACCATTTGCAGGTAAGAGCATCTAATGCAGCTTTGGCTCTTGACAGGATTGCTCCACCCCCAGGTCAAAGGTCAAGCCCATTGTATGTTTGCATTTATCTGATGAAGGATCTCTTACAATCTCTTAAACACTTTGTCTCAGTAGCAAAGACAGAAGTAGCAGGATGTTGTTTTAGCACTACGAAGAGTCAACTGGAATTAAAAGTCTAATTTGTGCATTCCTGTTTGTGATTTCACAGCTTCAGCAGAGTCTGAGAAGCTGTTTAAGAAACATTATTTCACTCTCACAAATACACACACACACACACACACACATACACACACACACACACACACACACACACTAGAAGACACACATAACATAGTCTTTGTATGTTCTTTGTATTTACTATGGTGCAAATCTGATTTTTAAATAGCTGCATTGAACAGATGCAAAGGAGACCTGCAGAGGTGGAAAAGGAAAAACAGAAAACAGCAGAACATCTATATCCAAGTGTAGTGTTTGATGCTTATTTATATCTTCTACAGCATGTTACCTGATGAAATAAATAGCAAATGAAGTCTTATTTTTCTCTCAATCACTCAGTTGTCTCAGCTCATTCTCATATTCTCTGTTTCCTGTGGTGAAAACTTGCTATTAGGATTTTAAGGTGGAATATTGGGTGTACAACTTCAACAGCAGATATTGCATTCTTATATCCAGTCTTCTACTAACATGTTCATGTCAGCGCCTTACAACGCTGAAGGGAGCGAGGGGAGGAAAAAAGAAGAAGATAGGGGGAGAACAGAGAGCGCGAATCAAGTGTGCAGATGGTGGAACAGTTGTTGTCAAACTCTGCAAAAACAGTGTGATGTGCTTAACAAGACACGTCTCTCTTCTCTTTCCTCTCTCTGTCTCTGCCTCTCCTCCCTTCATGCTTGTCTCTTTTGCTTCTTCTTTCACCTCATATCCGTTCGTCCTGCTTATCTCTCCCTCGCAGTCCCTTCCCCCCTCTCTCTCTCTCTCTCTCTCTCTCTCTCTCCCTCTCTCATCCCGTCCGTGCTGTCTCCGTCTTTCTCGGAGTTCTTTAAGTGAGTGCTTCTAACTTTGTGTTTGGGGAGATGCAAATTAGCTTCACGCAGAGTTATTGGAGTGGAAACACCCTCCCTTTCCATATGGAGAGAGAGGAGTTTGTGTATATATACATTGTGGATTTGTGTGTGTAGTCAGAGTTGACTGTAGTTCTGAGGACTCGACTTGACAACATGCTGTCTTGAGAGGACATTGTGGTTTGTGGGGAAGTTGTCAGGTCATTGTCAGATCCTCACAAAGGAAAAAAAAGCTGGATTTAGTCGTTAGTGGTTAAAGATTCTATGAAATATCCAGTTAAAGAGGAAGAATCATGCATATTTTTTAGGTCTTTATTTATATTCTGGGGCTGTACCGGAATATCTTTGCATAATTTACAGATAAACAAAACTCCTTTATTTTTCTTTTAGTTCAATCTGTGTCAGAAACAGGTCACAGCAGACGTCCTGGCTGGTCAGGAGACTACATTAATAAACAACAGAAGTCAGATTTCACTACTTCTTCCTCATTCTTTACTCAAAATGTCAAGACTGGTATACTCTGCATTATCGCCAGTAGTGTAAGACACAAGAAGAGTCATACAAAATACATCACTGTGCCACTAGAACAGAGTTCAAAGGATTGAAATAATAAAATGATTGAGACTGAATGCAAAAACCCTGTAAATTAGAAATCCAATTAACCCTCCTGTTGTCCTCGAGTCAAGGAGGGAGCTAGGAAGAAGGAAGGAAGGAAAGATGGAAGGATGGAAGAAAGGAAGGAAGGAAGGAAGGAAGGAAGGAAAGATGCAAGGAAGAAAGAAAGAATGAAAGGAGGAAGGAATGATGGAAGGGAGGAAGAAGGAAGGAAAGAAGGAAGCAAGGAAGGAGGGAGGAAGGACGGAGGATAGAAGGAACGAGGGAGGGAGGGAGGAAGGGAGGAAGGGGGATGGAGGAAGGAAAGAAGGAAGGGAGGAAAGAGAGAGGAAGTAAAGAAAGAGAGAAGGAGGGAGGAAGGACAGATGGAAAGAAGGAAAGAAGGAACAGTCAAAACAGACGGTTAAATAAATCAAGTTATAGTATATAATATAGTATTACAGTCACTTTCAGTCAGTATTGTACATGCAACCATTTTCTAATCCATACAATAAACAACTGTGCAATAGATAGATAGATAGATAGATAGATAGATAGATAGATAGATAGATAGATAGATAGATAGATAGATAGATAGATAGATAGATAGATAGATAGATAGATAGCATAAACATCATTCTGTAACTTCCCAGTAGTGTCCCGCATGTATTTAAATCCAGAAATTCAAATGTTTGGTCAAAGCACATTCGCTGTAGCATCAAAAAGCCATTTCCACAAGCCCCTTCAAACCCCTGTTATTGGTCCTGGAGCTGCGGCTCCGCTCCCAGCTTTCTCCTCCAGATTTCCTACCACTCAGCATCTGCCTGTCTCTCCGCTCTGTCTGGTGTATTTATAAAAGTCTCACACACTCAGACTCAGCGCTGCAACAGCACTCGTAGTATATCTGGAGAAGTTTTTGTTGTTGTTGAGTATATTTGGAAAACATCACCAGTTAACTGCGTGTATGTGTGTGTGGTGGTGGTTTTGGGGTCAGGAGGGTCAGCAGCTCTCTAACCCACGTCACTGCCTTTTGCAAACAGCTGAGTAGGCGTTTTTATTTGAAGAGCCCAGAATAAAACCACAGACAGCGCCATCCTTTAAAAACCACAAAGGTTCTTTGTTCAGCAGTCTAATGGAGGCGGGGTCGATTGCTTTTGCTTTCACTGGCTCTATATTGCCATCTTTATTCCCTGGTTGGTAATAAAATACGTATTTGCAGACTTTCAGACATTTTTTTATTTCTGCCTTACCTGAAATCATAAAAATAAAAAAAAACATTCCTGTGATCTCTCTTCAATACATTATCTCTGTGTCTGTGGACGGAGTTAGATCATGCTCTTTGGTCTCACCTGTGATAGTAGTAGTATTAGTAGAGGATAGTCCTAGTAATGCTGCTTTTCTGATCAACTGACACATGTGGATCTGAGATGATCTGCTTCAAGATGCTTCAGATGTGTGAACTCATATAGAAAAAGTATGTGTATATCTTCTTCTGCCTTTAACTCTCAGCAACGTATTCTCTTTATCTATTCATATGATATCATACAAAAAGTTATGCACTACTTTTCGTACGATTTTATAGGAATTTAAATACCTGCAGTAACACGAGTGTTAAAATAGCCTCGAAATTTAATCTAATATTTCTTTATTTTCTCCTGGTTAAATGTTCAATAATATAGTGGTTATTTTTTCAAAGTACTACAGTATGTAATATTTGTGGATTCGTGGACATTAATCAATAGAATACATTTCAGGGCTATTTCATATGATATCGTATACAAAGTAGTGCATAACTTTTCGTACGATATCATACAAATAAAAGATGAGAAGAAATGTGGAGATCCTGTGTTTGTTTTTGTTTTTTTGCACTGATGCTTCAGTAAAGCAGCAACTTATTCAGACTAGCGGTGGTAATCACCAGAGGCTCCCAGGTGGGGAGTTCTGGTCCTCTGAAATGATGCCAACGAGGAAGTAACTTAAAACTGCATTCTATCAAAAGGCCACCAGGGGGCGACCGTTTTGGTGTCAAAAGGACTTCCGTCTCTATACAAGTCAATGGAGAATTCACCAACTTCTCACTTGATTTCTAACCTCAGTAAACGTTTTCAAAATGTGTTTATGGTCTCAATCGCTAGTTTAAAGCCTTCTTCAATGCAGTATGATGTTCATTTGGGACATTTTGGCCTCCCTGATTTTATATGTGACGATAAAGCAGGGTATGCATTAGGGCGTGGCTACGTCGTGATTGACAGGTTGATTGGTTCACAGGTTCAGGAGGGCGCCTCATGCTCCTCCTGATGCCCATATAAGTAGAATCCGTGTTTTTATTTTTCCCGGCATGCACCGGAATCCGAAACTATTGGCTTCCAAGCAGCAGTCCACAAACCAATTGGGTGACGTCACAGATGTTACGTCCATTTCATATATACAGTCTATGGAGGCTCCACGATACAATGTTATCACGATAATTGTATCATGATACAATATTATTGCAATATGCTGCAAATTAAGTCCCCAAAGGAAAAAAAAGTTTAATTTGCAATTTCTACAATAAAAGATTGATACTTGGCGTCTGTGTATTTGTCATGCAAAATATAGCGATACTATGCTTTATTGATTTTTTCAAATCCTCTTACTGACACATCACAGCTTTTATACTGAGCTTCTTGTCTTGTGAGGTGAAAGCCCATCAGTGTCTGCAGATGTCAAAACATAGAATCACTCTGCAGAATCAAAGCGTCATGAAATTATAGCAAATTGCTCCGTATGAACTGCTTCTGACCAGTCAAAGGTTCAAAATAAAGTTCACATGCATGTAATTAATCATAACTAGTGTTATTCTTTTAAATAATGACTTGAGAAGATTTCAGAGAACTTGACAGGTGTTTGTGTCGCACCTTCAATTAAACTATTCTTCCTCTTCCTCTGCGGTCTTGTCACTGTCACCGTGAACGTGGGAACATTCATTGTTAAGCTTTAACAATTTCCCAGGCCTCTATGACCCGTATTTTATGTTTTAAAGAGATAATATTAAAATGACAGCGGCTGAGGAGCCACAGCTGAAGAGGGTTGACTCTTCAGATGAGGAATCAGGTGAATAAAACATAAATAGGCTCCTGAATCCAGGCGAGCGCTTCACATTCGCTTTGCATTCTGAGCAGCCACCCGCTGAGGAGTCGAGCTGCAGCGAGTCCCGTGTGTGCCGGAGGCGTGAAATGACACACATCATGTGGTGATGTATCTCGGCCTGGAGGCTAAAGATGTGTTCTGATACAATGTAAAAACCGCTGGCACTGAATTCAAACTGAGATGAAAGAAAGATTTGGTTTCGGAGCGAATATGTCAGGGTCAGTGACGTTTTTTTTGTGTGTCCATGTGGTTTAGTTTAAATTTAAAGGGGTTAAAATGTGAAAATAAACGTATGAATAACTTGCACACATTCTTTTTTTGTGGACCCAGCATCAAATTTCTGCTTTTAATCCATTTTGAGAGAATATATTAGAGGATTATGGTTAAAAATGTCTAAGTGGTGTAACCATAAAAACTTTGTACCAAATAATTCAACTTGCTTAAAAACAGTAAATTCTCAATAAAACACCATATCAACTAGTTTGGCATGATCTTACATTATAACTTTATATTAAATAAAGGTAATGGAATACAATTGTTCTACATATTACATATTTAATCTGGGGAATCATGGAGATCAGGAAACATTTACATTTTCTTAACCTTCCTGTCGTCCTACCGGGTCAAATTGACCCCGTCTGTTTTGACTGTTCCTTCTTTCCTCCCTTCCTTCTTTTCGTATGTCCTTCCTTTCCTTCCTCCCTTCCTTCTTTCCTTCCTCCCTTCCTTCTTTCCTTCCTCTCTCTTTCTTCCCTCCCTTCTTTCTTTCCTCCCTTCCTTCCTTCCTTCCGTCTGTCCTTCCTCCCTTCCTTCTTTCCTTCCTCCCTCCTTCTCTCTTTCGTTCCTCCCTCCCTCCTTCTTTCCTTCCCTCCTTCCTTCCTTTCCTTCCTCCCTTCCTTCTTTCCTTCCTTCCTCCCTTCCTCCTTTCTTTTCTCCCTCCCTCCCTCCCTCCCTCCCTCCCTCCCTCCCTCCCTCCCTCCCTCCCTCCTACCTTCCTTTATTCCTTCTTTCCTCCATCCTTCCTTCCTTCCTTCCTTTCCTTCCTCCCTTCCTTCTTTCCTTCCTTCCTTCCTTCCTTTCCTTCCTCCCTTCCTTCTTTCCTTCCTCCCTCCTTCTCTCTTTCGTTCCTCCCTCCCTCCTTCTTTCCTTCCCTCCTTCCTTCCTTTCCTTCCTCCCTTCCTTCTTTCCTTCCTTCCTCCCTTCCTCCTTTCTTTTCTCCCTCCCTCCCTCCCTCCCTCCCTCCCTCCCTCCCTCCCTCCCTCCCTCCTACCTTCCTTTATTCCGTTCTTTCCTCCATCCTTCCTTCCTTCCTTCCTTCCTTCCTTCCTTCCTTCCTTCCTTCCTTCCTTCCTTCCTTCCTATCCTTCCTCCCTTCCTTCCTCCTTTCCTTCCTTCTTCCCTTCCTTCCTTCTTCCTTCCTTGAATTGAGGACAGGAGGGTTAAATGAAGTAATTATTAGTATAAGTCCACTTAAATACACTGTAGGTGATAAAATATTGAATATGTATCATTTTTTTGTGGTTACACCATTTGACATTTTCAGGAGCATTCAGTCTTACTTTTGGTTTAAAATGGTGCAAATTTCATTTCAAATGATATAAAACCAACAAAAATACTAAATGTACATTTTAACAAACCTGATGCTGCTTTTTAAAGATATGTTTTAAAGATATTTTAAATTGCTCATCTCGCCAACCCTTATTTGTCACTGACTCGTATATTATGCATCATGTGTATCTGGATAAATTAGCCGAATAAGGGAAAACTGACTGATTGTGTTGCTTCCTTTGACCTGAGGTGGGTCATGTTTGTTGACCTCTTGTCCCACTTAACTAGTTGAATGTTGAATTGAGATAATGAGGATATTAAAACATGCAAAGGCACGCAGATCGGATGTCATAATCCAGATGATTTTAATACCTGGTATTAATGAGGCCAAACAGTGACCCTGGCTCTCTGGCCTGCAGTTAATAACGATACACACAGTCGGCAAAACACATTTATTGGCTGTTTGTAAACAATAAAAAGAAAAATTGTGGGAACGTTAAAGATTAAAAATCTCTTTTTCAGTATTAAGGCCGAGACAGGCAACAACAATGACAAGTACTGCTAACGATATATAAACAAATAAATAAATAAATCATGAGAAAAATAACCAAAACAAAAGTATGAAATATTTCATCCTGAAGAACCCGAAGACAACTTAAAACTCCTTAAAACAACCCTGAAGTTTCCAAAGATCCCAAAATAAGTAAAATAAAACCAATAAAACCAATTTAAAACATCAATTTAACATTAATTAATGAGACTAACACAGGTAGCTTCTAATCATCTCAATCCAGAGCAGACAAATTGATCAGCAATGACTTCAATTAACAAAGATATTTAGACATTTTAGATCAAGTTGCAGAAGGTTTTAATTCAATCAGCTTTTAGTTAACTCCGTGTGCACTTCAGGAACCGTTGTAAATATAAGTTTTAGGAAAGACGAGCATAAGATAATAACATATTCCTTTATTATTCCCACAATGGATTTAAATTTGCAGTATTGCAGCAGCAAAGTGGAGAGTAAAAATAGAAGAGCATCAATAAAAAAGAGTAAAGAACAATAAATAATAAGCACAAAAGCAATAGTAAAACAATAGTAGTAAAATATATAGAATATTATATCTGTTGCGTCATGTCTAACGCAATTCTTGATACTATTAGTTATGGTCTGTACTTTTATACGTAATTTAACCCTCCTGTTGTCCTCGAGGAAGGGAGAAAAGAGGGAGGAAGGAAGGAAGAAAGAAGGAAAGGAGACAGGAAGGAAGGAAAGGAGGGAGGAAGGAATGAAGGGAGGAAGAAGGAAGGAAAGGAGGGGGTGAGGAAGGAAGGAAGGAAGGAAGGAAGGAAAGGAGGGGGTAAGGGAGGAAGAAGGAAGGAAAGGAGGGAGGGAGGAAGGAAAGGAGGAAGAAGGAAGGAAAGAAGGGATACAGGAAGGAAGGAAAGGAGGGGGTGAGGGAGGAAGAAGGAAGGAAAGGAGGAACAGTCAAAACAGACGGGGTCAATTTGACCCGGGAGGACGACACAAAGGTTAAGTGCCTCTATTTCTGGTAGATTTGGACAAATATGAATATTAACATGGATGTAAAATGAGTCATTTTATTTGAGTGTTTTCCTTTAAAAGTGACACACAAGTCTTTAGATTGGAGTTTAAGTTTTTCAGTCACTTCCTGCTTTAAATCAGTTCAGTCTCTCCACACGGCTACCAAATAAAACCCTGAGTGAAGCGCCTGAATGTAATTTTCCGTTCTCTTGCTGTTGATTTCTGCCTCCATTTATCTGTCATCATAAAATATCCTCTCTTTTTACTTCCTTTCTTTTTCTTTTGGACAATCACTGGAAATGACTGCCTCCTTTTGAGACGGTGCTTATTTGTTCAGCTGATTTTTTTTCCACCTTTTCATTTCATTTTTCTTTTTTTTGGTCAAGCAGAACATAACCCAGCATGCAGAACATAACCCAGCATGCACGCTCCTTTTCCCCCACTGCTCTTTATTCACATAATGTAACATTTTGAATACATTGTTAATCTCACAGGGCTCAAAGTGTCTGTAAGTTTTCCTTTTTTTGTAATTCACTTTTTATTGATATCAAAACACATAGTTCCATCAACAAATAACTTCCTGTATAAATGTCTTGTAGAGATGCAAATCATAAACATGCATAATCTTCTAGTCATGCATAAAAACCTTTTCCTCAGTTCTTTCCTTATTGTCACTTCCTTCATACAGAGTCCTTTTTCTCTTGATGGAGGATATGGAAATGTATATTGTGCACAAAATGAACAATTTAACCCTCCTGTTGTCCTCTGGTCAAGGAAGGAAAGGAGGAAGGAAGGAAGGAAGGAAGGATGGAAAGGATGGAAAGGAAGGAAAGAAAGGAGTAAGGAAGGAGGAAGAAAGGAAGGAAGGAAGGAAGAAAGGAAGGAAGGAAGGAAGGAAGGAAGGAGGGAGGGAGGGAGGAAGTAAAGGAGGAAGGAAGGAAGGAAAGGAGTAAGGAAGGAAGGAAGGAAGGAAGGAAGGAAAGGAGTAAAGAGGAAGGGAGGAAGGAAAGGAGGAAGGAAGGAAGGAAGGAAGGAAGGAAGGAAAGAAGGAAGGAAGGAAGGAAAGAAGGAAATAAGTAAGGAGGGAAGGAGGAAGGAAAGGAGGAAGGAAGGAAGGAAGGAAGGAAGGAAAGGAGTAAGGATGAATGAAGAAGGAGGGAAGGAAGGAAGGAAGGAAGGAAGGAAGGAAGTAAAGAAGGAAGGAAGAAAGGAAGGAAGGAAGAAAGGAAGGAAGGAAGGAAGGAAGTAAAGAAGGAAGGAAGAAAGGAAGGAAGGAAGAAAGGAAGGAGGGAGGGAGGAAGGAAAGAAGGAACAGTCAAAAGAGATGGGGTCAATTTGACCAGGGAGGATGACAGGAGGGTTAAATTCTGCAGAAAGAACCAAAGGAGTTCATAGGATAAAATACTATTACTCAAAAAAGTCTGATCTCACTGGTGATACAAAGTCAACCTTTTCCATCATATTAATATTTTGCATTATTTAAACCCAATCTTCCATCTTGGGTGCATGCCTGCAAGTTTTAGCACAATGAGTCCTCCAAATGAAACAACAGTATATGTCATTCGTGCACTATGGTTAAAGTTTGGTTAATATGAAGGTGAGAGAATAATCCTGGTCTTGATTAAAAGAAGCTCATGTTGACTAATGGTAGGAAACAAGTCCAACATTTAGCTCACCCATCCATCAACCCTGACCTCCTCCCTCTGAAGACTCTGTGGCTCTATAACATGTTGACTGACAAGAACCATACATTTATTTATATGGTCACTACAGGTCTTCAACACCTGAAAGTAAATATATGCAGTTTTGGGGGATTTAATGAAACAAATGGTGCTCTTGTTTTTCATGTCAGGTCTTTTTTATATATATAGCACAATTTTAATAAACACAAGGTTTCCAAAGTGCTGCACAACAAGATAAAACACAATACATAGATAACACAATAGAAGAACAATAAAAAGATGAAGTAGACAATAGAAAGATAAAAGCAATAAAATAAAATAAATAAAATGCACAGCCCGCACAAGATAAAAAATGTGCATGTATACACATAAAATCAACACTCTACATGATGTCAAAAGCCAAAGAAAAGAGGTTGGTTTTAAGAAAAGTTTTAAAATGAGACACTGTCTCAAATTGGTTTTCTGAAGGACTGGTTTAATTTTGGCCAGCTGCCTTAACTGGAAAAAACTAGACTTCACCACAGATTGAACTCATTGTTAGTAGATGAGTTCATTGTTGGTGTTATGTGCCGTAGTGTTTGCTTTGTGTTTGCTTTGTGTTTTGTTTCTCTTTTCTGTTGACAGGTACTTCCCTCAGCTGATCACCACAGATTTACCCCCTTTGAAATCAGCCAGAGTATAAAGGCTCCAGCTTCCCCTCTATCTGGGTCAGTGGGCCATTCGGCAGCGCAGTGATCGTGGCCGTCGAACTTCTCTTGTTCTCTTTTCGTCTATCCGGTCGTAACAATTTTGGGGGCTCGTCCGGGATTTGAACACAGGACATCACAGTTAGTTTATTTAAAATTTGTTGACAATATTAAAAAATATAGAGAATATCTTGCTGACTCCTTGAAAAGGGACAAAGTGAAAGTAGTAGTAAGTTTGCTGGACAAATCTAATGAAATGTGTGAGTCTGTAAATAATGAGAGAAGGAAACAGGACACATCTGACAATAAAAGGTCAACACAGTAACCTGAGAAGCAAAAGAAAATCACAATTCTTAAATTTTTGGTGCTCAGATTTGAAGAGCTGCATGGTTTGAGAATTTAAACGAAGCATTCAGTCAAAAGTTCATTCTTCCTCCCACAAAGCGACCACCTGCACTATTTTACTGCATCCAGGGGGAACAAACAGGAGGAGACCTGCATGCAGAGCTTTACACAAAAATCACCAAGGTCTTCATGTCAGAGCAGAAAAAGAGGAATAAACTTGAAGCTGCTCTTTAGTAATGGGGCTTTAAATGCAGCAATCTTCACTTTTTGAATTTAAAAATCCAAAATAGACATTAAAAGAAAAGAAATGTCAGCAATGAATGGAAGCTGCTCTTTGCTAATAGTGAAAAAAACATGAGGAGTGAGGTGCTCTTTGATTCTGAGTGACATAATAATGGATTTATTAATAAAAGAGAGTGATTAGGGTGCAGAAGGAAGTGAAAGGTGCCCTGTACATGAGTTTTTAAATGGAGGTTAAAAATACAGGTAGTCAGACAAAATAGTTATCTCTTAAAGGCTTATAATTTTTTTTTTTTTTTAAAGCATGAATTTATGAAGACACATTTTTGGTAATGAGACAATATAAACCAGAGTCTATAAAATTCATTAATGAGGGTAATAGAGAGTATTTGCAACTCTGCCTTCACTTGTGCAAATACATGCCTGAGTGAGTGTGTGTGTGTGTGTGTCTGTGTGTGTGTGTGTGTGTGTGTGTGTGAGTCAGAGAGACAAATAATTAAGGGTGTGTATGACGTGAGTGTTGAGTGTGAAAAACAAGTGTGTGTGTGTTTGTGAGAACATGATGATTCGTTCTGCTTCTTCTTATAACAAATAATAATAAATAATAAAGCCTGATTTATGCTTCTGCGTTGGAATGACGGCGTAGCTACGCCAGTGCCCCAATGCCGTCGTGCACCTTTCGAAGTTCTGTATCGAGGGAACGCGTTGCTCTGCAATTCACTGCCATGCCGCTAGGGGGTGTGACTGTGTGTGTGTGTGTGTGTATGTGTGGTATCCGTATCCTTGTTTATCTTCCGGTCACAGTAGACAATGGCGACCGAGGTAGAGCGGGTGTGTTTGGGGTTGGAGCGCATCGATATTGAAGAACAAATGATTTTATTGCAAATGTTGAGGCGCAGGCGACAGAAAAGACATTTGCAGAGGTGGTCTGTAAAAAAAAATTAAAATGTCTCAGTTATGTTTAGGGGAAGTCATCATTGACTTTCTCAGCATGCTTTTAACCAAAGCTACCATCTATCCAGAACCTTAACTGAGTGTTTTGGTTATATTTTGAGCAGAGGCTTTGAGTAAATACTGTAGGAAAACAAATCAAATATGTCAAATATATTCAGTATAAAGAAAAGTAAACTGGCTGCACTGTGGTTCTCATAAAAAATGTATTTCCTGATGCAAATCAGTTGTCACTGCTCATCTTGTGGATGTTTTTTTATAGTTATTTTTCTAACATGCAAGGATAGAAGATGTCACACAGACCTGTAAAACTAAACAAAGGGGTTGACTCCAATAATGTGAGGACAAAGTAAATGTCAGGAAGAGTCTTTTGCTATAATTGCAGTTATAGCGTGGAGAAGGTCTGAGATTTCCACTTTCTGGGAAATCAAAATAGAGGACAACCTGACCTGGAGCGCTAACACTACAGCGTTGGTTAAGAAGGCACAGCAGAGACTCTACTTCCTGAGGATCCGTAGAAATAACCACCTCACTCAGGATCTGCTTGTGTCCTTCTACCGCTGCTCCATAGAGACCCTAACCACTAATCCTAACCCACTGACCCACTGCATGTGTGTGAGGTTTGCTAGCTGCACAGTAGCAGAGAGGGAGGTGCTCCAGAGGGTCGTCACGAGCGCCCAGAAGATCATCAGGTGCCCTCTTAATAGCTCCCACTGTCTCCATAAGGCCTATACACATCGTCAAAGACCCATCCCACCCAGGACACACTCTGTTTGAACTGCTGCCCTCAGGCCGACGTTACACATAGTGTTAGTTCATGCAGGACACTGATTGCCATTCTCACCACAAGGCGGTTCCTTTAAATATGACTCCCAACTACACTGATCTTGCTTCACCATTGCTCACACTGCTGCTGGCAAAGCTTGCCTCCACCACCCCAACCTCCACCTTTCTGGTTCAGGGTCCCATTCATAGCTCTATAGGGTCAATCTGCAACTCATGTCTGCATTGCGCTCCCTGTTTTTAGCTCAGCATGCTACTGGCTAATCCAGGTAGCATCTTAAAGTTGAGCCTTCAACGCCAAATAAAACTGTATTACCATTTGTTGCAATAAATGGTTTAATATGATCCTGTATTAACTGCAACAGCAATTTTTGAGTGTAATATTAAGGGTAATTGTGCAATACTGATGGCAGTGAGTGGATTGTCTTGTACAAGCACCTTCTTTCTTCCTTTTTTTCAATGTCATTGCACATATACAATGACAATAAAGACTATTCTCATTCTTCTGATTCTGATTCTGTATACAGTATGTGTGCACTTTGGTCCAAATTGGTCTTCTTTAGTTCAAATGTATGGAGGAAGCTCTTTGGAGGAATCAGGCTTAAAGTGTTTGTGATGCTGCTCTAAAATGTTTTGCTCTCTGTATCTTCAGGGAAGCAGTGACATGATCTCCACTCACTGTGAAGCCACCAAAAAAACAGCTTGAATTTGTACATTTCCTGTATCTTCTGTTCTCATCCCATCCCTGGATATTGGCAGCACTCCATCGTAGGAAAAACGATCTGATGTCACTGGTGAGCAGATGAATAAACTAAACAGTTCCCCACCGCTTCACATTTAGCATTTTAGCCCCGAATCCCGCTGCGTAAATCATCCCTGCGAATAAACATCTTTGCCTGAAGCTTCCATGAGGCTGCTGCTGCTGCTGCTCTCAACTGCTGTTCGCCCGCCTTTAAAAAATTAATTTATGTGAAACATGTACGCCTGTGAATCATTTCTCATTTGAGTCATCTGGGCCTTATCTGCAGTTTTTAGCTGGTAATCGTGTTTCATGCTAATTAGGATCTGATTGGACGAACAGACACGACTAATTGCTCGTTATCCTCCTCGTTTTGTGGAGCTGTCATCTTAGGTGAGAGGTTCCTGTGTGCATGGAGGACTCGTACACACACACACACACACACACACACACACACACACACACACACACACACACACACACACACACACACCTTTTGTGCTTATTCTTTTGCTTTCGGTCACATCATTACACTCCCTGATATTCCTAAAAAGCAGAGACAGGCAGTCATGCTGTTACACACCACTGAGTTATATTTTGAGTCTCGTTTGCACCATAAAGCGTCGCAGTTAAAGCCGCAGCTCACCCTTTAGCAAACACGCTCACCACTGTGCACAGCAAAGTGCTTCCATCTAGCAATTATTACCGTCATTATTTTGTCATCACTGTTGTGCTCCTCGCTGCCCACACTGCTTTCCACATTGATTTCCACTCCATCCAGCTGAAGGCGATGTGTTCACTCCCCCTCTTTATCGCCTTTGAAACTTCTTCACATTAAAAAGGTTGATATTTGTAATAACGTTTCGCCCTGGAAAAGATCGTAGATCACTGCGGGGGGCGTGTTCAGAGAGAAGGTTGTAATTCAGTGGAAGTTGTCGATTTAACCTTTGTGTCGTCATCCCGGGTGAAATTGACCCCGTCTGTTTTGTCTGTTCCTTCTTTCCTCCCTCCTTCTTTCCTTCCTCCATCCCCCTTTCTTCCTTCCTTCTGTCCTTCCTTCCTTCCTTCGTTCCTTCCTTCCGCCCTCCCTCCCTTCCTCCCTCCCTTCCTTCCTCCCTCCCTCCTTCTCTCTTTCTTTCCTCCCCATTACTTTCCTTCCTTCCTTCCTTCCTTCCTTCCTTCCTCCCTCCCTCCCTCCCTTTCTCCTTCCCTTCCTTTCTCCCTCCTTTCCTTCCATCTTCCTTCCTCCCTTCCTCCCTCACTCCTTCTCTCTTTCTTTTCTCCCCATTACTTTCCTTCTGTCCTACCTTCCTCCCTTCCTTCCTTTCCTTTCCTCCCTCCCTCCTTCTCTCTTTCATTCATTCCCTCCCTCCTTCCTTCTTTCTTCCCTCCCTCCTACCTTCCTTCCTCCCTCCCTCCTTTCCTTCCTTCCTTCCTTCCCTCCTTCCTTCCTCCTTTCCTTCCTTCTTTCTCCCTTCCTTCCTCCTTTCCTTTCTTCTTCCTCCCTTCCTCCCTTCCTAACTTCCTTCCGAGGACAACAGGAGGGTTAAATGAAGAGTTCTTTTTTTTTCAAGACTTCTCTGATTTGTAAATGATCCCTTTCATCAATCAACTACTCCGCTCTTGTACCACGATGCTGCATCGATGATGATTATTAGCTGTTAGCACTTATGAGTGTAAGTTACTGACGCCGGCTGTAACTTCTCTAAAAAATCTGCAATTAAAGATGCGACAAGGACCAAGATTTTTAGACATGAAGTGAAATCCTGCAGATTTGAACATGTGAATAAAAACACAAATCTGCTCATATAAAAACACATTTCTCCACGGCGCTGCTAATGGACACAAAACAGCCCTTAATAGGATTTCTGGCTGAATAAATATAGAAATATAAGGCAGTTTTATTCCATCCTAACTGGTTTTAAACAAAGTTAATGACTTAATACTTTAAATTGGGCACACTGATAAAGAAGTATTATTTAATATATGCTGCTATCTTATTAGGCTGTAATCCTTTGGTAATTTGCGGATTACACAGTCGACATGCTTAGTGGACCTTCCTGCCCTGGATTCTGCTTCTCAGGCAACGGTTGTTCTGTAAATGTAAACTTAAGCTGAGCAGATGTATTAAAGTTGCTTTAACTCACTTTTATGTGCTTTAACCCTTTATAGGACTCATTGAAATACTTGGAAATACAAAATTTTAGGTTACTTTTTTGCTTTTTTCAAATTTTTTCATTTTTATGTTACAAATTAAGGTCAGTGAAGCTACCATATATGGTTCTTTGCTGATCTAGGGCAACATATTATCCAAAAAGTCCATATATAAAAATTCCACATGGTTATTCAACCTCACAGAGAGGCATTTAGGATGTTTACAGAGGTTACCAAATATAGTTATTCGCCTGATAAAGGGTTAAGCTTCTTCTCTTTTTCCCCTTTTTCTCTTGCTTTTTTTTAACCCTCATTATTTATCATCATTACAATACTGTTTAGGTTGATTTATTAAGAGAAACAAGCATTTCTTCACACTGAGATTATGTAAAGCTGAGTATAAAAGTGTGTTTTATATGTGAATGTATTTGTGTACAAATCAATTAATATGCAAACAAATAAAATAAAAAAAACCCCCACAAAACAAATAAAAATACCACAACATGGGGATAAGCGTGCTGCTGAATGACATGAAGAAACCTCCTGCGGCTGTATTGTCCGATCACGCTGCCAGGAACTGTTGTATTGAGAGGAAACGAGCTGTATAACATGAAGGCAGAAGCTGTATCAGGCTGCAGAGACAACGCTTTGTTACAATAATACAACGACTGAAAAAATCTTATCCTTTACTACATGTGAGGGAGCTAGTGTTCATTTTGAAAAACGACATTGCCACCATGCCATAAAAACAAGATTTTTCTGCATTAGTATTTTCCGAAATCCTTTTTTTATTTATAATAATAATAAAAATTGCAGTGTAAGAGTTTCATACCTCAGGCCACTTCAGCTCCGAAGTACTGTGAGTGCAGTCTGATCGTATATTTATCACAGCAGCGTAACACACAACAGTAATAACACGCTGTCAGCATAGTATTACGTCTTCATCCAGCAGCTCCACTGCATTATACTTATTAAAGGCAGCCAGCCCGAACTGCAGCAGCTTGGTGTGAGCTACTTGTTGCAGGTACAGCAAGTGTGTGTGTGTGTGTGTGTGTGTGTGTGTGTGTGTGTGTGTGTGTGTGTGTGTGTGTGTGAAGACTCTCCTACATTATCCAGAGGGAGGATCTTCCTGAAGCTGCTGAAGTACCGACCAACATGCAGGTTTAACACACACATTGACTCTGCATTACATTGTACCAGGCTGTAAATATGTAACCTGGCTAACACCAGACTGTGTCTCAATCTCATGTGAGATTGAGGTAGGGTCTGGCGAGGAGCCGTTCATTTCCTCGTATTTGAGGCGGGATCAACGAATGTCGATCAAATGCTTCTGTACGCTACTGGAAAAAACTTACAGCCAATCATATCAACAATAGACGATGACGTATTCAGAGCCTGTAGCAGCGTGAACACTTCCTGTTTATGAAGGAAATCATTTCCATTTTCAAAGTGAACTTGCCTTCCAATTTATTTAGCACACAATCTACTGCTGCTTCGAACGGTTGCTGCACCTCCGTGGCCGCCATGCTGGATGTAAACAGAGTCGTTCTACGGTCATCATCGTCTTTAGCCCGCCTCCCCGTTCTGTGATTGGTTCCCTATCTCAGGCGAAGATTTTGTCTTGGTGGCCATGCTAACTTTCTGAGCGAAGTGCAATCTCGCTCGAATGAGAGCATGAGTTTTACCCAGGCTAGTAAATATGTGTATTAAAACATCTTTAGGAGGAGGCATGGTTTCAAAACCCCCTTCCTTTCTACACATGAGTTCATGTTGCTTCCCCTGGGTTGCATTAAGTGTTAAAAGCAACAGTTTGTAATGATTGTGTGGTTGCATGATGTGTTTGGTCCCAGTCTTTGAGGTCTGTTTGGTCTCGTTTGGTGCCTGTGTTGGGATGAAAACCACTTGCTATTAAAAGCATCCATCCATCCATCCATCCATCCATCCATCCATCCATCCATCCATCCATCCATCCATCCATCCAGCCATCCATCCATCCATCCATCCATCCATCCATCCAGCCATCCATCCATCCATCCATCCATCCATCCATCCATCCAGCCATCCATCCATCCATCATCCATCCATCCATCCATCCATCCACCCACCCATCCATCCATCCATCCATCCATCCAGCCATCCATCCATCCATCCATCCATCCATCCATCCATCCATCCATCCATCCATCCATCCATCCATCCACCCATCCATCCATCCATCCATCCATCATCCATCCATCCATCCAGCCATCCATCCATCCATCCATCCAGCCATCCATCATCCATCCATCCATCCATCCATCCATCCATCCATCCATCCAGCCATCCATCCATCCATCCATCCATCCATCCATCCATCCATCCAGCCATCCATCCATCCATCCATCCATCCATCCATCCAGCCATCCATCCATCCATCCATCCATCCATCCATCCATCCATCCATTTTCTGCAGATTATCCGGCGCCGGGTCGCGGTGGCATCAGGCTAAGCAATGTGACCCAGACATCCTTCTCTTCTCCCCAGCAACGTTCGTCAGCTCCTCCTCAATCTATTTTTTCCAGAAAATCTTAAACTCTATTGAAAGATGAAAGATCGTGTTGCTTAAAAGCATTTTGGAAAGTCAGTAGTAATATTGTGTGTTTATTAATAGTCAATAATTACAGACTAATAGCTGATGATAACCTGCAAAAATGCAAATCAAGTGAGAGTGTAAGTGCGGTGAGTGACATGACTTGCAATTGAAAGTTATCCTTAATTTAACAAGACAACAGGTAAACATGGAGGAAGTGTTGAGTTTGTTCTGTTTAAACAGCTAATTAAAAACAGGAGAGCATCAGAAAGAAAACTGGGATGTTTACTATATGATGAAATATTCAACATTTAAACGTCACAGATGTGCAGAAAAGACAGAAGGAGAAAATGAGAACAAAAGTGATCAAAGCAATAAATGCAACAGCATCCAGAGAGGTATATAGATGGGAATCATGTTTGTGGGTTCGGTGTCAGCCGGCAGATGGTTGCCACTGCTCTGAAGTGACAGCAGATTCAGAGTTTATCCTCTTCAGTATCGAGTTAGACAGCTGCTGCAGACTGGAAACTGTCACACAACAAACGCCTCGTACTCATTCAAGAAGTTATCCTGCACGGGGAATCCTTCATCCTGCCTATGTGATGTTTTATCACAGCGCTCCTGATGTGGGAATTCAGTTTCTGATATTTCAGAGCTATTTTAAAATGTGTTTTGATGTTGTGGTTGATGCGATGTTTGCAATCACAAAATATAAACTGTATTCTGACCAGGGGAAGATTGAAGGGGAGATTGCAATCAAATTCTGTTGGCTCCAGGCCTTTTCTCACATAAAATAAAATATAAAAATAACTGAAAACATACAAATAATCTATAACTGGCTCATTTCATTTTATGTCTTACACTTCGTAGCAGTGAAACGTGTAGCTGCCAACTTAAAATCAAAGGTCTCCACACCTTTCAGTGCTGAAATACCCAATGAGGACGTGCAAGCCATTGGGAGCCTCCATAACCCCAGAGCAATCTCACTGGACAGAATGACAGGATGGTTATAAAATAAAATATGTTGGACTTTCACTGTAAAAAAAAAGTTAATTATCGGTTTAACAGACACCCAGATTCTGAATTTCTTTTTTATAACATTTATCTGTTAGAAGATGTATAGAGTTTGGTAAATATTTTTCATTATTCTGAGGAGAGATTATGGTACAAAGACGTAGTAGAACAAAAATATTTCTTTAAAGCAACATCAGGAGCTTTTTGGCCACTAGGGGGCAAATAACTCTGAGGCTTTAATACTTTAAAGTGCCACCGCAGCAGCTAGATGCTCCAACTGACTCCCATTCAAAAAGCCTCAACTTCTCTCTAGAAATACTAACTCAGTCACTTTTTCAACAAGTCAAAAAAAAACCTCTAATAAGTGTGCTGGTGGTCATTGTGTGAAATATTGCTTCCTTAATAAGATTTGAAGCCTTATAGCTTTGACATCTACCATGTGGGCGTTGATTGACAGCTGTGATTGACAGTTGGCTAGACTCACACTGACTCAGACTATAGTCAGATAATATTTCACTAAATTTAATGTTCAATCAAATGCACGATAAAATAAGTTTAAACTAACCCGGCATCGTCATTGTCATTACAAGCACGGCTGTAGAGTCTCATTTCATTGCATTGATCTCTGGTTCATGTAGTCTAATGTGACCTCCTCTCCTCACCTGTCATTGACAACTTCCAGAAAATGATACTGCAAGTAGAGGGAGTATTGTCACTTAAAAACTATTTTATTTAATGTGTCCTCAGGTTTCAGTCATGCAACGATACAGAAACAGTGCAAAGCAACAGTTGAATGACCCTGTAGCTAAAACTGAGCTAATGTTTATTAAAAAATGGTGTCATCTATGAATACAGAAAGTCTCAGTCCAGAGGGGGGTTCAGCCATCAACCATCACATCCAGTCGATGTGAAGAAGAGGTGAGTTTGTAGTGGATGTGTGTGTGTGTGGGTGTGTGTATGTGTGTGTGTGTGTGTGTGTGTGTGTGTAGGTGTGTGTGTGTGTGTGGGCATGTAAATAAAGCCTCAAGTTTCTCTTTGTGTATGGAAGTTATGATTGCTTGTGTGCAGGGAAGTGTTCATCATTTCTTGTGTGTGTGTGTGTGTGTGTGTGTGTGTGTGTGTGTGTGTGTGTGTGTGTGTGTGTGTGTGTGCGCCTTCAGTGACCTCATATCTCAATATCAAAGACTGCACACCGAGCTGCCTGCCAACATCAGCTTTCTGCAGACCCGACAGCTCCTCAGCGTGTGTGTGTGTGTGTTTGTGTGTGTGTGTGTGTGTGTGTGTGTGTGTGTGTATCGATCTTACTGTTTTTCCTGTCTTTTTCTGGAGTGAACAACGACACCTTACATTGCAAAAACCACTCTCTTTCACACACACAAACACACACGCACACATTTTTAACCTAAAAAAACAAAAGCAGAACAACTAACTAAATCATTAATGCCCATCAACAACCTTATTCAGCCTCGATACAGTAGCACTGATTCTAACATTATAGACAGTGGCATGCAACAAACGTCTACAGCCAGATTCAAACTGTGGACATTATTATATGACATGTTACTTTAACCAATAGGTTTTTATTATTATTTTAATTAATTAACCCTTTACATACTGTTGATATTAACTGACTCATATTTAGTCTCTGCACCAATTCACATTCATAAATTCCCCATCAGGAAAAAAAGACAATCACTATTTTATGGCCCAAGAGAATATTTTGTAGAATATGAAGAATTTTTGAATAAAAACAGGTCATTTTTACATTAGCATTCATAAATATGTGTATCGCTGCACACATTTAAAAAAAAAAAATGATGCATTTCATTTCCATTTTTGTATAATCAGGATCACATTAGGTAAAACCCAGCAAAAATAAATATGTATTGGGTGTTTTTACAGCTCTCAAATGTTTAAAAAAAAAATGGACCCTGAAAAGTATGACACACAATCCCCTAAATAATGTTAATGAAAGTAAATTAGGATACTGGAGATGATTTAGGAAATATGAGCAAAATTCATGAACATTTAGCCACAGCAACAAAGCCGCCACTATGTAGTTGGCTACAAATGGCTGCCGTCATTTCATGCAGTGTATATGTGCATGTTTGTATATAGGTGAGTAGATCACAATGAGTGTGTGTGGGAGCATCGGAGCATCTGCCTACAGTGTGTGTGTGTGTGTGTGTGTGTGTGTGTGTGTGTGTGTCCTGTGTTTGAGCAGCTCTGCAGCAGACAGCTGGCTGACAGAGACAAGAGAACAGCAAGATAAGAGAGAAGAGGAATCACCTCGCCTTCACACAATAACACCTGACAACAACAGCGACCACTGCTCTCTCTCTCTCTCTCGCTCTCTCGCTCTCTCTCTCTCTCTCTCTCTCTCTCTCTCTCTCTCTCTCTCTCTCTCTCTCTCTCTCTCTCTCTCTCTCTCTCTCTCTCTCTCTCTCTCTCTCTCTCTCTCTCTCTCTCTCTCTCTCTCTCTCTCTCACTCTCTCTCTCTCTCTCTCTCTCTCAACTCTCAGAGTTTATTTGTCACTTAGCTCTCTGTGATTTGCAGTCTACGTCTGTCTTAGTTAGGGCCGTTATTCTTGACAAGATAACAGAAGTCCACAGTGAACCTTTGCTTGGAGGCAGCTGTGTATCACTTTCACACAACAATTCAAATGTTATTTAATAAAATAGCGATACTCTGATATCGTCACGTTACGCTAATGAGATTACGGTGGAGACAGCTGATGGCCTCATCATGCACCGGTGGTATTGTCACTGTTAATCCTGAGCAGACAGTGTTAAACAGGGATTATCTGGTATAAGCGCTGATAAAGAAGTCTCAATTTGACTGTTTAGTAAAAATGTACCAGGTAAAAATGCAGGAAACATGATAGAAGTTTAAAATATGTCTCATTATTGGAGGATCAAGTCGCCAAAAAACATGCTTTGACTAATAATCACCAATAACTTTTCAGACTTATGCAGACTTTAGATGAATATCAGGCTTGAATCAAAGTATTATGCTCTCAAATTCAGTTTTCTTGCAGTTCAATAAAAATCAGTTTAGAAAAAGTGTGGTTATGTTCCACATATGGCAGTAATGAAGGAATATTTGAGCAGCAGGCAGACACATTTCAAATCAAACAAAGATGATATTATGAAGAATGGATTAAATCAGCAGGACAGGGTGAGTAAAAGATGAATACATTATTAAAAAGACCACAAAACTATGATATATGCTATTTCAAATACTTTACACTGTCTAGAGCAGTGGTCTCCAACCCTGCTCCTGGAGAGCTACTGCCCTGCATGTTTTAGGTATCTCCTCACTCTAACTCGTTATCAAGCAGCTGAGGCTCGTCAAAGGGCTTGATAACGAGTTGATTATTAGAATCAGGTGTGTTAGAGTGAGGAGATACCTAAAACATGCAGGGCAGTAGCTCTCCAGGAGCAGGGTTGGAGACCACTGCTCTAGAGACACCAGCATGTTCTGAGATCTGAACCACAGCTTTAAAAAAAAAAAAAAAGAATGAATGCATAAAAGCATGCTGATTGATCAAAACAATTTTGAGAATATTTACACTTTATCTATCAAGAATAAATCACATTGTCACAATCATTTCATGAGAAGAAGAAAAAAATATTTTATTCCAACTTTATGGGCGACTGTGTATGATGAATGTTAAGTAAGTTGATTTTGTCAAGCTTAAATAGATATAATGTAAATATAATGTCATTCATGTTATATTTCTTGTTTTGTTTTATTGAGTGTAGTGGTGTTTTCCAAATTGAATCAAAGTAGATTATTAAGGGCTCTTCAGAAGTTTTGAGTATTTTCGTAGATATTTTAAAGATTCTGAGTATTTAGATGTTGTCTTCTCAGATCTGGTGATTTGTTATAACATATTATGAGCAATGAAGGTTGAAGATTGATGTGTGGATTTTAAAAAGAAAGAAGAAAAGACACAATCCTGTCTCATTGATCTGTGGGAAGTCTGTCAACAATTCACCAGATATAGATCAGTGAGAGAGACACTTTTCAGACATCAAGTTGACACCTCTACTTTTACTAAAATTGGATCCTAATTTGCTTGGAATTACAATTTGTGAGATACATATTTGCCATTAAAAAAAGTTCAATCACAATGTAACAAATCCTACTTTTAGGCACACAACTTAGACTCAGATTTGAGGTGTGAAAACATGCATCATTCTGCACAATGAAGCTCAAACATCCCAAAAAAAACAACCACATTTTGGAGGAGATGGGGACATTAAACCTTAAACAGAACAATTCTTTCCTCGACTCTCGATTGGTTTTGGTCAGGCCTTCACTTTTAAACATTTTGACCAAAAAAAGATCAGACTAGGATCAATATTTTGCCTTTTTTTGAATAATTTTGAGGTTCAAAATTAGAGTGCTGGTGCTACTTTCATACATCAATGCTCTATTCAGATGCTGGCATTAGTCCAAGGTTGTTCCAGGTGATGCTAACTGGAGCTAATTATTTGTCCACACGTCTAAAAATCTAGCACAATGTTGTGGTTCATATGGGAGGAAGCTGGCTAACATTTGTTTTTCCAGTGCCAGAACACAGCAGAGTGTGTCCACAGTCAGCCTCGGTGGACTGGCTACATGGGGAATGCTAAAACAATTGATTTGACTGGGCTTAAGGCACTTTTGGAGGGAAAAATGGTTGAATGGACCAATACAAAGAAAAGAATGGGAATATTTCTCCATGGTAATAATTAAGGCTTTCCCTGAAGACTTTGTCACATGCACATCCTTGGGATTTTTGCTGTCTCCAATAACTCAATACTTTCAGATGGAAGGACCAATGTTTTCATTAGAAAGAGCTCTTCCTGTCACACTCACAGTACATGTGTAAAGACCATAGACTGTATATAAGAAATGGACGTAACATCCGTGACGTCACCCATTGGTTTGTGGACTGCTGCTCGGAAGCCAATAGTATCGGATCTGAGCAGGGCCATCTTGAAAATTTCAGGTGCATGCCGGGAAAAATAAAAACACGGATTCTACTTATATGGGCATCAGGAGGAGCATGAGACGCCCTCCTGAACCTGTGAACCAATCAACCTGTCAATCACGACGTAGCCACGCCCTAATGCATACCCTGCTTTATCGTCAAATATAAAATCAGGGAGGCCAAAATGTCCCAAATGAACATCATACTGCATTGAAGAAGGCTTTAAACTAGCGATTGAGACCATAAACACATTTTGAAAACGTTTACTGAGGTTAGAAATCAAGTGAGAAGTTGGGGAATTCTCCATTGACTTGTATAGAGACGGAAGTCCTTTTGACACCAAAACGGTCGCCCCCTGGTGGCCTTTTGATAGAATGCAGTTTTAAGTTACTCCCGCGTTGGCATCATTTCAGAGGACCGGAACTCCCCGCCTGTTAAAGACTCCAGGATCTGTGGTTAACCAGGTAAAGGACCTCCAAAAGTACCATATTATTTGGATCAATACTGAGCATGAAGCATGGCATTGAAGCAGCAGCAGCAGTCGGTTCATCTGTGCAATGCAGTAGCACTTTTGAAAATGGATTGCTGATAATGGCAAAGCAGCTCTCATGAGGACTCGAACACTGTACCATAAATAGCTGTGAGCACATAAAACATCACAGCCTGTACTTTCTGCACCAGTTGAAGGTGGAGTTAAAACCTCTCAGGATAACTATCTTTTTTCTCCGCTTGGCCGAAGGAAACTTCACTTTAATTGGTTGCTGCATGTGTGGATTTTTTTATTTATTTTTTTGCTGCAGCTTCCAGGGATTAGTGCAAATAATAATTAGTGTTTCCACATCAGTTTGTATCCAGTGGATGAGACTGACAAATATGCAAATCTGAGAGTCACTGTAGAGAGTTTCTGCAAGCGAGACACAAACATGTGCATGTGGAAATATGAGGAATGAATATTCCTGCTCACAAATATTGCATCAAAAGGTCAAATTGACCCCGTCTGTTTTGACTGTTCCTTCTTTCGTCCCTTCCTCCCTACTTCCTTCTCTCTTTCTTTCCTCCCTTCCTTCCTTCTTTCCTCCGTCCTTCCTTCCTTTCCTTCCTCCCTTCCTTCCTTCCCTCCTTCCTTCCTTTCCTTCCTTCTTCCTTCCTTCCTCCTTCCATCCCTCCCTTCTTTCCTTCTTTCTTCCTCCCTCCTTTCCTTCCTTCTTCCTCCCTTCGTTCCTTCCTCCCTCCGTTCCTTCTTTCTTCCTCCCTTCCTTCCTCCTTTCCTTCCTTCTTCCTCCCTTCCATCCTTCCTCCCTCCCTCCCTTCCTTCCATCTGTCCTTCCTCCCTCCCTCCTTCTCTCTTTTCCTTCCTTCCTCTCTCTTTCCTCCCTTCCTTCTTTCCTTCCTACATCCCCCTTTCTTCCTTCCTTCTGTCCTCCCTTCCTCCCTCCTTCCTTCTTTCCTTCCCTCCTTTCCTTCCTCCCTCCCTCCCTCCCTCCCTCCCTCCCTCCCTCCCTCCCTCCCTCCCTTCTTCCTTCTTTCCTCCCTCCTTTCCTTCCTTCTTCCCCCCTTCCTCCCTCCTTCCCTTCCTTCCTTCTTCCTCCCTCCTTCCTTGACTCGAGGACAACAGGAGGGTTAAATGTAGTTTTTTTGGTCAGTTTAAACTAAATACATATTTGAAGCATGTTCACAATGTAGATATAGAATATAAACTGGGGTAATTATAAAATATTTAATGTAAACAGCAGCTAAAAAAAAAGAGAAAAAAGGTTTATTGAGGACAGAAAAGGTCAGAAGGAGGAACTTCAGTGTAATCCTATTGTACACATTACAGGATAATGAGTATAATTTAATTTCCAGTTCAGTAGATCAGTGTCTAATGCCAGCGGAACAGGGTTGTATTTAATGGAAACGTGAAACTAATTGTAAAATCTAAAAACTGGATAGTCTGACATGTTCAGAGGAGGAACTTCACTTTCAGTGGATTGATTATTATTTCTCTCAGTCATCATCAACCACTTCAGTCTGTTTCTGCTGTAGAGATTAAAACTAAATAAAACCCCTCTTGGTTTGCTTGTTGATGACAGTTAATAGCTAATAGAGCAAAATCTGGACACTAGTACAGCCAGAAAAATACACTCCTAAACTGACATATGATATAATGTTGTACTCACTGCAGCACATGCATATCTAAAATGTGCAATAGTGTGATTTATTAACCCTTACATACTGTTCAAAATAGACCCATTCTTTCATTGGAGAGGCTATGCACATTTCTTTTAGCTGCACTTTTCCTCATGTGACCCACAGTATACAAAAAATGGAAATGAAATATATATCTTTTTTTGTATTGTTGTGCAGCTGATACACATTTTTATATATGCAAATGTACAAATTTGACCTGTTTTTATCAAACAAAATCAAAAATCAGCATTAAAACATGTTGTATTCATCATATTCTATGAAACCTGTCAAATTGACCCCATCTGTTTTGATTGTTCCTTCTTTCCTCCCTTCCTTCCTTCCTTTCTTCCTTCCTTCTGTCTGTCCTTTCTTCCCTCCCTCCTTCTCTCTTTCCTCCATCCCCCTTTCTTCCTTACTTCCTTTCCTTCCTCCCTTCCTTTTTTCCTCTGTCCTTCTTTCCTTCCTTCCCCCCTTCCTATTTTCCTTTCTCCCTCCCTCCCTCCTTCCTTCCTTCCGTCCTTCTTTCCTCCATCCTTCATTCCTTCCTTTCCTTCCTCCCTTCCTCTGTTCCTTTCTCCCTCCCTTCTTCCTTCCTTCCGTCCTTCTTTCCTCCATCCTTCCTTCCTTCCTTCCTTCCTTCCTTCCTCCCTCCTGTCCTTCCTTCCTTCCTCCCTCCTGTCCTTCCTTCCTTCCTCCCTACCTCCCTCCTTTCCTTCCTTCTTCCTCCCTTCCGTCCGTCCTTAATCCTTCCTTCCTTCCTCCCTACCTCCCTCCTGTCCTTCCTTCTTCCTCCCTTCCATCCTTCCATCCTCCCTTCCTTCCTTCCTCCCTACCTCCCTCCTTTCCTTCCTTCTTCCTCCCTCCCTTCCTTGACTCGAGGACAACAGGAGGGTTAATTAAACTTTAGTTGTATAGACTAATAGTGAGTCAGTATATGAACAGTAAGGGTTAAGCCTGTTTTACTGTCTCTAGTAGATCAGCTTGTGGTCAAAGTCATGACTTTGCTGCTAGTTTCATCCTGTTTGCTGCTCAGCTGTAAGCCGTATTATTTATACTGTGAGTGTCTCATAGCTCAGATCGTGTCATTTTGGCTTTTGTTCCGCACTCGTGTTTAATTATAAGCTGAACTGATTTTATTTGTACAAATTAGCATCAATATTTATGCATCAGAAACTGTGACTGTGATAATTTCCCTAACCTCGGGGCTCAGTCACACCAGCTGGTCACCCCATTTTTATTTTAAAATTTCAGCATCATTACTATCTGTGGAGACTCTCTGCATGTCAGTCATCCAGGTAATTATACATCCAAAAGAGTTGAGTCAAGATAATCTGGACTCGTTGTGTAATGTTTCCACATAGAATTCAACTTTGAGGAACTACAACAGTGCAGACCTTTGTTTATTAAAAGTGAAGATGCTTACAAAAATGTTGCTTTTAACCCTCCTGTTGTCCTCCCAGGTCAAATTGAGCCCGTCTCTTTTGACTGTTCCTTCTTTCCTTCCTTCCTCCCTCTTTCTTTAATTTTTCCTTCGTTCTTCCCCTCCTCCCCTCTTTCTTTGCTCCCTCTTGTAACGACCTCAGACAGGAAGGAGGACTCAAACGCTTAACTCGAAGGGAATTTATTAAACAAAAAACGCTCTCAAGGAGGATGATATAGGGGAACAAAAAACGCTCACTTGGAGGACAGAATGAAACAAGGCTTCTCGGGCTGCATGACGGTGACGCTGACAAGACAAAACGAACTGACACAAGACAAGGGAGACAAGGACTATTTGAACATGAGGTAAGGGGACACAGGTGGAACCAATCAGGGGCGGGGTTGACAATCACAGCGGAGGGAAGGCACACAAAGGGAGGAAGTCAGGATCTGAAACAAGAGGGAAAAGGTGAGTAAAAAATAAAACAGGAAGTGCATGACAGGACGGGACATGAGTGACTTGACTAAATTAAAACATAAAGGACCAACACATGACACAAGACAAGACATTAACAAATTTGACGAGACATAACACCTCTTCCTTCCTTCCTTCCTTATTTCTTTCCTTCCGTCCTTCCTCCTTATCCTTTCCTTCCTTCCTTCCTTCCTTCCTTCCTTCCTTCCTTCCTTCCTTCCTTCCTTCCTTCCTTCCTTCCTTCCTTCCCCCTTCCTTCTCTCCTTCTCTCCCTTCCTTCTCTCCTTCCTTCCTTCTTCCTTTCCTCCCTCCCTCCTTACTCCTTTCCTTCCTTCCTTCCTTCTTTCTCTCCTCCCTTCCTCCTGTCCTTCCTTGACCTGAGGACAACAGGAGGGTTAACTGACTTTATTTATCAATTAACTTCATACAAAGTTCAGTAAACGCCTAAATGAAATCGGTATTTGGTGTGAGGAGGTTTGTCTTTGTCTTTCCGATACACCTGCACACAGTTTTTCAGGTTGTTTATTGTTCCTCTATCTTGGAGAAGTCACCACAGTTCTTCTTCTTCTGTGGATTTCAGTGTCTCAGCTGCTTTTTGGCGCTTTTCCACTACACAGTTCCAGAACTATTCGACTCGAATCGCCTCGTTTTTTTTGCTTCTCCATCAGGGATAGTACCTGGTAGCTGGTACTTTTTTAGTATCTGCTCTGCCGAGGTTCCAAGCGAGCCGAGCCGATACTAAATGTGACGTCAACAGACTGCCGGCCGCTGATTGGTCAGAGAGTCACTGGAAGAGTCATGAGCCGTCCCACACAAGAATCAAACCCGGCATTTTTAAATACCAACAACAGCGTTAGAGTGATTAGTTTCTCTTCTCTTGCTTTGTGTGAGACAGAAAGCCTCATACAGCAGCAAGTACACCATCGCCTCCATGTCCTCCATTGTTTATGTGTTTTTGTGTTTCACAGCTGTTTCGCGGAGCCGTGCTATGACGACCCTGCCCACGTTGAGGAGGGAATTTTTTTTAATGGAAAAGGTTGGTCCTGGAACCGTGTTGAGCCGAGTCGAGTCGTGCTAGAACTGTATATTGGAAAAGCGCCATTTGTCTCTTCATGTTAATCCCAGACTGACTCCATGATGTTGAGGCCAAACCATCTGCTGCACGACTCCTTGTTCTTCTTATTGCTGAGGGATAGTTCTTTATGACTCTGGATGGATGTTTTGGGTTGTTTTCATGCTGCAGGATAAATGTGGGGATTCCTTCATGATGGTGTTGGATTATGGATAAGAATCTAAACATCTAAAATGCCTGAAACTTTTAAAACGTATTGTATATATAGCTCTAATTTTACTTTACAAGTTTGTATAAACATGTTAGGAATTCACAGTTTTTTTCATGCATGTTATAAAAAAGTCAAAATTCACAATCAACCAGCTGTTGTGTTGTTCAGTTCATGTCTCATATTATCGTTTATGTTGCAGGCTGATGACTCTCTTCATTACAGAAATGAATAATGATGATTAAAATAGTTCTGTTACTATTTGAAAGCATTATTCAGAGGAGTTAAACCCTCACACACACACATATGCGTATCCACTGGTGTCCAGTTGGTAGTAGTTTAAAGTGTTATAGCTTCTGTCTGCAGGGGAGGTCACCTTTAAGATAGCAATTTAACAGCTTCGCACCAGAGAACACACACACACACGCACACACACACACACACACACACGCACACACACACACACACACATGCATATTATACATCTATATACTGTATACACACACCCTGAAGCCCACACGGTCACAGATAGAGGACTTGATAGAAAGAGACAGGAATGGATTGTTCTCAACTCTCACTATGGTTAGTAGGTATGCCCCTGTGTGTGTGTGTGTGTGTGTGTGTGTGTGTGTGTGTGTGTGTGTGTGTGTGTGTGTGTGTGTGTGTGTGTGTGTGTGTGTGTGTGTGTGAGAGAAAGAGAGAGAGAGAGAGAATAGAGAATTAGAGCTGTCACTAGTCCGATAACAATGTTAAGGTGAGGAAGTGTGCTTATTACACACACACACACACACACACACACACACACACACACACACACACACACACACACACACACACACACACACACAGCCTTCTGACAGGAAAGGTGACTTTTGTCCAACAACAGAGAGAGATAGAGAGAGATAGAGGTCTTAAGAAGGAGGGAGAGAGAAGCAGCGAGGCACACCGGGGGAGAAAGAATTCAAGTATTGGAGAAAAAACAAAGAGACATGATGAAAAGGAAGAGAGGAGAAGAAAGAGAGGAAGAAGTGGTAGAACAAGACATAACTGAGAGGTAGCGTGTTGAATTCAGAGAAGGAAAATGTGTGTTTATGTGTCGAGGGAGAAGTGAAGAGAGAGAGAGAGAGAGGGGGCTTTGCTTGTCATTTGTGACTGACAGGCCTCTTCAAAGCAGGCAGGATTAAATGGACGGATAGATGGCAGGAGGGGAAGGAGGGAGCAGATGGAAGAGTGAAGTGGTGAAAAACTGGATACAGGCAGAAAAGGAGGGGAAGAAAAAACTGGGCACAGGGATGAATGAGACGGAAGCTGAGGAGGAGGAGGAGGAGGAGGAGGAGGAGGGGACTAAATATAAAGCAGGGATGGAGAAAGGAAAAGGATGGATGGATGGGAGGTTGGAAGGAGGAGAGGATGAAGAGGATGATGCACACAGACAGAAAGGTAAACAAATACTATTGAGGAGTGAAAGTAAAGGAGAGGATGGAAAAAAAGAAGCAATGGAGAAGTCAAATCTCATGGATATGACTTTAATGTTTTCCCATTATACAGAACTTTCATCTTTTTTGTTGTATTGCATTTTTGTATAATGGGGTTTTTATAACTGTATTGTTTTTCTTTGTGGACCCCAGGAATATGATGGGGATCCTAATAAACAAACAATCAAACAAACTACACCTTCACCAACATATATGTGTATTTGCCTTGTAACCTCTACGATGAACGCTACACTACGGTGGCTGGGAAGTGCAAAAACAACCTCGCAAAACTTGAGACCAATGCACTTTTACCAAAGATAAAACAAATGTACATTTTAGAACATAAATTGATAATGATGCCAAACACTTTTACGAGCGCTGAGACAAATTTCCAAGTGGTGAAACACTTTTATCAGTCCTGAAACAAATTTATAAATGACACAAACTTCACGGAAAGAGAACGTACCAAATACCGGAAGTTACACAGAAGTGATGAAGTGAGCGGCGACAGTCTACTCGTATGTTTCCTCATCTGCGAAATAAACTATAGACAATATATGAAATAAACTAGCTACTACTGTCATGCGGGGTAAAATAGTTTTCTTCTTCTCTCGACGCTTTCACAACCCGTGACTCTACAGCACCACCTGGTGGTGGGATTTATACAACGCTGAACTCATAAGTGAATCAACTGCTATGCAAATTAACCTTCGTGTCGTCCTCCCCCGTCTGTTTTGACTGTTCCTTCTTTCCTTCCTTCCACCTGTCCTTCCTCCCTCCCTCCCTCCTTCCTTCCTTCCTTCCTTCCTTCCTTCCTTTCCTTCCTCCCTTCCTTCCTTCCTTCCTTCCTTCCTTCCTTCCTTCCATCTGTCCTTCCTCCCTCCTTTCTTTCCTTCCTCCCTCCCTCCCTTCCTTCCTTCCTTTCCTTCCTCCCTTCCTTCCCTCCTTTCCTTTCCTTCCTCCCTTCCTTCTTTCTTCCCTCCCTCCTTCTCTCTTTCTTTCCTCCCCCCTACCTTCTTCCCTTCCTTCTTTCCTCCATCCTTCCTTCCTTCCTTCCTCCCTTCCTCTTTTCCTTTCTCCCTCCCTCCCTCCTTCCTTCTTTCCTCCCTCCCTCCTACCTTCCTTCCTTCTTTCCTCCCTCCTTCCTTCCTTTCCTTCCTTCTTCCTCCCTTCCATCTTTCCTTCCTTCTTCCTCCCTTCCTTCCTTGACTCGAGGACAACAGGAGGGTTAAACCATTAAATGAACTAAATTACACACACCCCCCCCACACACACACGTATCTAAATGTGTCTCAAGTTTAGTAAAGGGGTTTCACACTTTGTAATGTTGTTTTGAACTTCCCAGCCACCGTACTACACCTTAGAAAATAAAACACCTGATACAAAATCTAACTCAAAGAACCAGTAAGTGATGTGTAAAATGATAAAAACAGGTGATATTCTACATTTTCTTACAGTCAACAAATCCCATGAAAACACAGAAATCACCAATGTGTGTATCAAAGCTTGATGTGTCTTATTCCTCTTTGCCGTCCACCTTCACTGTCATCCAAAAACTATTAAAAAGCTGTCAGTGACTCACATCACAGCAGTTTTTCCTTAATCACCACGAACACACTCACTGTAGTTTATTTAGACTCAACCCCACACAGACTGGTAGGCTTCTCACCAGATCACCAAATGTGGATCCATCCGTCCCAAATGTACAAATGTCCTCCTCTCCCAGAAATGTTTGGCAGCTTATTTTTAGGAAATTACTCAGCCCGATGGAACAAGCTGTTTGTAAAGTTTTACATCATCAGTGGAAACCAATGAGCTTGGAGCTGAGAGACTGTGGGAAGACTTCAACTACAACTATAACTACAGATTGCTCTAAAAAAGTAATAATAATAACTTTAATTACATATATATTACATATATAGCAGATGATAAAAAAGTCCAGGCAGTAAGATCATAAAACTGTAAAACCAACAATAGACAAAACCATGAAATAGAAAATATATCATTAATTTTGTTTTAAAGGAGGATATAGATGGGATTCACAAATGATCATATACGTGTTTAAGTTGAAGGGTAAATATATTCAAGATACAGATCGAATGGGAACGTTTATAGTTTATGTCAGAAAAATAACTTGGAAAAAAAATTGATCAAAACAATTGGTCAGCTGGGATTGGCAGATGTTTTCCCACCTAGAGCCCGGTTCTGCCTGAGGTTTCTTCCCATTAAAGGGTTTTTATTCCTTGCTGCTGTCGCCAAGTGCTGCTTATGTGCAAATGTTGGGTCTCTTTTTAAATTAAAGAGTACTAGACCTGCCTTTAGATGATTTTTGTTGTGATTTGGCGCTATATAAAGAAATTGATTGATGGGGATGAAGAATACATTCTCTAAAAAACTATAAAAAAGCCTTTGCATGAAAGTGAGTCGTGGTTTAAAGACGTGGTTTAAAAGATGAAACTCAGCAAGTTTCACAGCTGAGGGGCCCAGACTGGAAAGGCTCCGGCCCCTTTTGGTAATAATACGGGTATGAGGAACAACTAAAAGACCGAGCGTTGAGGCTCTTAGAGCACCAGCATGTCCATAATGTAACTTGTAGGAGCCGGACCCTGTAAGGCCTTAAATGTTATAAATAAAGTATTAAAATCAATTCTAAATCTCAATGGAGACCAATGGAAAGAAGTGAGGATTGGTAAAGCTTAAATCTACTTGTTACTGATAGAACCAGCGGTCGGAGCTAGGAAATGAAAACCCAAACTGTAGTCAATCTAAGATGAATTAAAAGCAGAAAAAACATAAAGAGATATAACTTTCTTATGCTCCTAGATAATGGACATGGTTTGATGACATGGTATTGGTTATAAGACATGACTATTCAACTATGTATAACAAAATGTTTGTTTGTATATTGACCATGAAGAGGTCTCTTCCCAGCTCAAAATCAACCTATCAGCATAAACATTAATATACTTTTATGAGTGAATTCCACACTTGAGAGACACATGCTACTCCATCAAAAACAGACCAATCATATAGAAATAGCTTATAATAGTAGTAAATAGCTGATGGTGAGCTGTCAGAGAGGCTCCTGTAAAACTGGCATTCCTACAAAATATGCAATATGGAGAGGAGCAATATCTCTCCTGATGTGCATATGTGCTTATTAATAATGAATTTAAAGTCTGAACCTAAAATACAAAAGACAAGTTTAAATGTGAGTGTTCACTAAGAGGCTTCTGATTGTCCTGCGATACCACAATAGAAAGTGAAAATTGGTGAATTTAATGTCTTTCTTTAGCTTTAAGTGTTAAAAAAATTTACTTTTAGCAAACACAGAAAAAAACATTTAAAGAGAATTCAATCAGAAGCCTGACCAACACCTTCAGCTCAGTCTGTTTCTATTAAATACTAAAACTTCAAATCAAAGTCTGTAAAAAGTCAAACAGGCTTTGTTCTTTCTTTTATGTCCAATGTCCCCTTCAGAACAAGATGACTTTAGACTGGAAGAAAGGTTCTTGTAAGCATCTCAAATTGAGAACTGGGGAATTAATACCCTGGAGTGTTTAATAAATCATCCTTGAACTGATCTTCAAAACACAGTTAGACGACTCAAACTTCAAACACCTGCAAGCTCTGCTCTAATCTGCAAGATGCCAAAACCTGCCACACACACACATACACACATGCACGCCCATGCACGCCCATGCAGCTATTCATGCCATTATTCATTATTATTCAGAGATTAGCAAAAGCCTTTTTTTATGTTTTATTCCACAGAGCACTTAAGGCAGTGCAGGACATTTAAAATGACAAAGGGCACTTAAAGCAGCTATGGGAATAAGTCCACAAAAAGGCAATTAAGGCAGCAAAGTGCAATCCAGAACAGACAGACCAATTAACCCTACACACTCACGTGCATTTAACTCCTCGAAAGTTCCTGTTTAAAGATGATGATCTATTAAAAATTATGTGAAAATGATTTGGCTGTCAGTCTTATGAATCCCAAACTGAAGACAGCTGCTGGTAGAAGAGCTGCTGACGACTGATGACGACTCTTGTGACCATTATAAATAAAACCAG